>NC_088865.1:47192569-47328857 GCF_032884065.1 Artemia franciscana
CTGGTTGTCTAGATTATCTCATCGTTTGACTTGGGGCTCATCCCCTGTGGTCTATTTCTGGATCTAAAGAAAGTGTTCGATATGACTGACCATCAAAAGATGTAATTGACTAAAAGAGCAGACTTGAATGACCGGATCCTTAAACTTTTTCCTCTGTTTCCACTGACATGTAGCGTACCCAAGGATCTATCGATGATTTTTTGCTTTTATAAATTTTACTTCTCAAATAAAACTATATATGTTTATAGCACAGGTAGGTACTATCTGCTTGTGGTTTGCTTCTTGTCTTTACCCATCAATTGGTTTTATTTTTTGAATGGGAAACAGTGTCATGGGAGTTCCTAGATTAGCCTCATGCTGAAAATACATGGATAGAAACACAAAAAGTAGTGTTTAGAGTTTATTCGTGAAACAATTACTTGGGATTTATTATCGATGAGAATTTGCCATGGAAGAAGCATATTAAAATTATATCAGCAAATTCATCTAGATCTCTGTTTTTGTCGCGCCAGCTTAAGCATTTAGTTTACAAGAAAAACCGTTTAGACTGTTTATTTGGCTGTATTTTATCCATGTGTTTTATAGGTACTAACTGTAGGTAAGCAACTTCATATCATAGATTCTCAGTTTATCTTTTTTTTTTATAATTTTCAAATCTTCTTTTTCACAAGGATGATAATAAATAATTAGTTTGAGAATTTTTTCGAAAGTAAGCACTCTGATATTGAAAAAACAAGAAATGTCTAAAATTTATCTGTAAATAATTCAATAATATACTGACCTCTGTAAACTTCATTTTTGTACAAATAGCGATTTTCTAAGTTTTGAACTTGGACTCTGCAGGCACTATGCAGGAAATCTCGCATATAACTCGAGGATAATATATTGCGAGAATTATTGCACCTTATATGTGGAATATAATCCAAGGTAAAATTGGTGAAGCTGTGTATCTTACTGGACTCCAGACCACAGTGAAAAGATTATTCCTTATAAAACGATAAAGAAGAGTAAAGTGTTTCTGTTTCACTATTCTATTTCCTTATTCTCTTGTTTCTATTTCTCATATTTCCCTATTCTCTCCTATTTCTCCAATTTCTTTTTTTTTAGTTGATGATTTTCTTTCGTCGTTTCCTTATTTGAATCTTCTTTACGTTATCAGAGGCATGTAAAAAATGTTTTTGTTCTGCTATTTTAACATATGGCCATGGACTTTCTTGCAGATGAATAAAATTATGCTCTAAAGAGATTATGCTCTCTAATATTTATTACAAGTGGTCTTCGGGGAAGGGGACGGTGTCAGCTATTCAGTATTTGTTAATTAAGATTTTTTTTTTTCATTCTAATCCCTTTCAATCCAATCTGATTGTTAAGCACACTTTATAAACTGCTAGTTTTGACCTACCTCCCCCCTCCCCTTCAATACGAGCAATGATCCGAGTTACACTATCATATCATGAGTTTTCAACTTTTAACCTCTAAGTTATGATATCTGTAGACAAAGGCAAAACTTGAGCTTGGCGCCAATCACTACACATTTTAGTTAACACCAGGAAAGATCTTGTCATAAGTTTTGTTGTTGTTTTTTTCGTTTTTTTCGCTGTTTATGGCAAGATTCTTCAATTTGTGGGGATTAGATATGTTTTACCCAAAAAAATATGATTTTAGAAATATATATATATATATATATATATATATATATATATATATATATATATATATATATATATATATATATATATATATATATATATATATATATATATATATATATATATATGCGATAAATGGTTTCATTAAAGCGCTGCTAGCCCAAAAAAAGAGGTTTGGTCCATCCCATTCTGTTAATTTTCTTCTTCTTCTTTTTTTGAATTAACGTGGGAACTCTTTCAAATAAACTCATCAACAGAATCAAATTCTGAGTTTCGTGTTACCGAGCTGAGATGAAACCAACTGCACCACTGCAGGTCCATTAATTTTCTTTATTTTAGAATGAGAAAGTCAATACAGTCAACGAAGCCTTGGACATGCTTGTAGTCAAAGAGCCTTTAGTTGGATATATTGATCCAAAGAGTAAAAAGGAGATAAGGGCCTCTCGCCAAACGACACTTGAAGCACTTCCCCCTATTTTGATGCTCCACTTAAAATATTTCTTGTATGATAAACACGGAGGCTGCCAAAAGCTTATGAAAAGAATTGATTTTCCTTTGGAATTGGAGATTACGAGAGGTAGGCCATCTATATCTAGTTTTGAATAACAAATTTTGTCCAGTATATAAATTTGCAAAGATGGTGTTCCAGTTTCCTACATATTTCATCGGTTTGGGTGAATCCTTTTTCTGATTTATAAAGGAGTATTTTCTGGTTAGGAGGAGTGCAGACATGAAAAACACACAAACAAAGTAATTTGATGCTAATGAAGTAGTATTTTCTGTTTCAATGTAGTTTCCTTTTGAATATGTGAAAACTTACACAGGGGGTCAGTATTGCCACTTTCTAAGACATTCGTCCTTTATAGTAAGCTGAACTATTGGAGTCATATGATAATTTTAGTACATATTATATCCCTTCGGCTTATGCTTCTGTCCTTGTTATATTGGATGATTTTGAAATATTTAGAATGAGTTGGTTTACATAACTAATCGTGTACTCCATTTATGTTTTCTCATTGGTATTAAGCGTGTTCGTTATTCGTTCATCCCTATGCTGTGGTCGTAACCCCTAGTCTTAGATGAGATTTTAGTCATCTACAATTTTATGCTAATTGTAGATGCTTATCAATGCTACTAGCATTGCCTAGTATGTCACAAGCCTAACTTGTGGCATTACATAACAAGATCGGTTGAAATGTAAGTTTACTGAGTCTTTGGTTGCCGAGAAAGGGTAGATTTTTCAAGATAGGGTAGAATAAAGACACTACCTGCCAGAGAAAATATGAGATTCTTTAAAGAACAAGGTAGGAAGCAATATGGTAACAGCCGCACCGAATACATCACCTTTCATGTCGTGTTCTTATATTTCTTTAGGTACAAAATTAGCCAAATTCCAATTCCATTTTAACCTCTTAGAGGCAGACACAAGTTCGAATTTTTGAGGGAAAAATTATGTTTATGTATACGCTGCCACAATTCGTGATTTTAAGTTGGTGCATTGTCCAGAATATTGGAAACTTCTGCCTCCAAGATAACTGTCCTGTGCTATTATGACAAATTGGTCGACCAGGATATCGGCAGCTGATGGAAAATGGCTAACGCCATTCTCTCACCCAAAATGCTGCCCTTATTGGGAAGTTTTCAACCTTAAGTATAAATACTTTTCAGTATGGAATTCAAATGAAATATTATAATCTTAGCTTACTTTTTGTTATCAGATACTTATCTGAGATTATTCATTAGCAAATATATACCCGAATAAAGATTTTATAATTACTTATGAATAGTAGAAAGTTTCTTGGTAAAATGAAGTTTTATCTTGAAATTTAATAAGGGAAGTAAAAGTGATTATTGAAGTGATGTCCATCTAAGTCATGCGCAGTCAAAATTTCTTACGTCGACAGTGAGGTGGGGGGGGGGGGGTTAAGTGCAAAGAAAGATTTTTGTTTTTATGGTTGATAGTCATTTTGGTGTTAATAAAACGCTCAATTTAACCGCAACCATAAAACCTGCATTAATTTAGCTTTCCTATCGATTATTAAAAATGCCTTGAAGTCATATCTGTTACTTATAAGCTTTTAATATGATATTTTAAATAAGAATTGATTTTAAGCAATTAAGTCGGTGTTTAAACTAATTTTGCTTCAGTTTTAGGTCTTGGATTTTTTTTTTTTTTTTTTCTGTTTAACTTTTTCAGTTTGTTTTATTTACAAATATTTGCTGGGAAAAAAATTATTTACTTTGAATCCCCTTTTAAAGCCTTTGGTTTCTTAATGTAATCGTTGATTCTCGACAATCTAAGGTCGTACTCCTTAGTGCTTATTTGAATTAATTGCAATGAAAAGCGATAACCTGTAGGATTTAAAGAGAGTCAGTGCTTTAAAATTGTTTTGTGAGTCTCGGTGTTGGCTGGCCGTCTCAAGGATAAATGGTCCATTAGTGAATTCTTCTAGGTGACTAGCCACCATCGAGTGCTACTGAGAATCTTTGGGTTGACTATGATATTTGATTGAAAAGTCAGTGAAATCTTGCGTCCTTTGTTTTGGTAAGGTTCTAAATCAAAGCGGGTAGCACCATAGTCTTCTAAAACTGCCAAATTGTTAAAAGATTGTTTCCTTCGAGCAGGTCTTTGGTATTTTTCTAGCAGATATGGTATGACATTTTTAGAAAAGAAAATATTCTACTCCGTTTAATGGAAAAAATTGAGTTCGCACCTCCTAATGGTCCAAGTTTCATTAAACTGAATATATTTATCTTCGGGACAAAACGGGAGAAGTTATATGGTTTTTCCAAGATTTCTGGTAAAGTAAGCGTCGGCTTCTAGTATTTTGTCATTTATTTAGACCTCTTCTTCAAAGTCTACAAGTTCAGGCAATACCATCCCACAAAACTAAGAAATTGCATAAAGGATGAGATAGGGGGATTCTTTAAGATATCGAGTTCCCTTAATATAATAATTGTCCTTCATGGGACACAAAAATTCAATTAATGGAAATTAGTCTTTAAGCACTTTCAGTTGCAAATTTGGCGGGAATAAATATCAAACTCCACTTGATGTTTTTTTTTTCTATGTTGCAATGGCAAACTTCTATATACAATAAGTTTTTCAAGCTTATTGTGTGATCGATAGCAATATAGAAAAAAAATAAGAGATGCTGGTTCTTCCCATCTGCTACTACTACTACTAACAACTCACTTTAGCACCAAAGCTGCCTGAGGCTAACACAGTCACACACGCTCCTCCATATTAATCTATTCAAAGCCTTCCCTTTTTACACAATCCCAAGAATTACTCAGTTCCTTTGAATCTTTCCTTATAACATCCTCCCACCCCATTCGGGGACGACCTGCTTTTCGTTTGGCCCTAGTCGAATGGCCGACAAGTACAAATTTTGGCTATCTGTTATCCTTCATCCGCATATCGTATCCCAGCCATCTCATACTTCCTTTCATTGTAGCCCTAGAAAGCTAGATTGCACCACTTTTTTCGCACAGCCTACTATGAGATACAGTCAGTCTGTCGGGCACCCAAAACAATTTGTTGGCAGTTTCTCTGGAAAACATCTAGCAAATCCTCCATTTTCCAGAGTTCCTACGCTTCTGAACCATGCTTAATCAATTTTTGTTCACATCTCATTTTTGTTCAATTTTTGTTCACAACAACTCATTTTAGTTCACATGAGTTGTTTTACGTGCTTTATTGAACAGCTGGTCGGAAGAACAAAGTAAGTTATGTGATCAACTGCCTTGATCCTACTGCTCAGAAGAAGAATTTCTTCTGGTGAAGCTTGCTTCCAGTTGAAAAATATGACCTCAGTCTTTCCAGTATTAAGTTCAAGCTCACATGGCACGACGATTTGATTCATTGTGTTGCGAGAGCAACACTTTCGTTTTGTCGTTTTTTTTATTTTGTTTTTTTGTTTTTTTGTTGTTGTTTTTTTCTAGCATACCGATTTCAGCTTATTCCGAGAAAGTGGTATGGGTCTAACTTCTGCGACTTTTACGAAAAGTGTGGACCTTAGTCCGGGTTGATGAATATGACTGCATTCTGGAAATCTTTGTAGAACTCTTGCCTGGGGCCAAAAATCTTTTGTTTCTACCCATTTCTATTTGTGATTTCAGCTGAGTTTATCATTCGTTTTTTGTACTTGGAATTGTGGTAGAGAAATGGTATCAGGTGCGCCTCTTAAACCTTAAAATTTATCTCATTGCTAAAGAAATTAGAGTTTAACCTTTACTCCTTTCTAAGTAATGACGTTAGAAACTTGGCCTACGGCAAAAAAGTCGACTTTTAAACTGAGACAAATTTTTATGTCATCATTTTTTGTTAGAAAAATTCCTTCATGAGATATAACAGTTTGAAAGTTTAAAGGGGCTGACAACTTCAGTAGTAAGGTACACACTGAAACCAAAAATAAGCCGATACCAAATGTGAGATATAGAGGAGAGTTTTAAGCTACAGTCGGCTGTTAGCTCATAATCATCTTTAGCAATGAGGGGTTTGAAACTTTTGCTAGTTGGTATACCTATTATTTGTTTTTGGTGTATTTGATGGTAAGACTAATTTGCTTTGAGTGATAAGACATGTAGGGGACTTGTAAGTAATAATTGGCTGCTAGGCTACAATCGTCTTCAGCGATGAGGGTTTGCAACTTTTGCTAGTTGCAATGAGGGGTTTGTAACTTTTGTGAGTTGGTGTACTTAGTACTTATTTTAAGATCCTTACAGATTAACAACTTCAGTGTTTAATCGAAACGGGGAAAAAAACCAAAGTGTTGCTCTCGCAAAACATTTGCTGAACATAAGCAAATAACATAAACATAAGCTGAACAAAGGTTGGCGAAGCTGAACAAAGCTTGCCGCAACACCTCACGTTGCCCGTGCAACGTAGTTCTAGTATTATTCATCATTTGTAACGACTAAGCTGCGTTTCTATCGCCAACTTTTTAAAACTTTAACTCTGTTGCCTACCATATTGCCCCCCCCCCCTTTTTAGCTATTTGATGGGCGAAGACTGCATCTTTCGACAGAAAATGATATTAACAGACTCGTGAGTACTTTGAACTGACTTCCTAGACCCTTTTTTTCTGAGAAAGAGATCTGAATACTTTGGACTTACTTCTTAGACCCGCCCTCCCCCCTTTCTTACATCTTGTTTCATTTTACTCTGATTAGTGATTCAAAAACCTCACTAAGATTGCAATCAAAGTTCTCTTCATTGTTCTGTTTGACAGAAATATTAGATTTTTTACTCAAATCAATGAGCTGCGAGATCTTACCAGATCTCTACTTAAATGAAGGAAAAAATAATGATCTGACCATAAAGAAGTAACATCTCAGTTATAAAATCTTAGTGCTTAGATGAAGCAAAAAGATGGGGCTTTCATTTGTTTTTAGCACCATCTATGAAAATTCAAACAAATATTTGTCAAAGCTTCCTTCAACTTCGTGAAGTAGCTTCTTCACTACTTACAGTACTTACAATTACAGATCAGTATGGTCTTGGTACTGGACTGTAATTTATAAAAAACGATCAACAAAGTGATGGTTGTGTTCAAAATGTATGCGGTGCATTTAAGTATATTTTCTACTCCTTTCTCTTTTTCCAGCTTCTTTTTGAACAAATCAGTTTGTTTCTTAAGCCTATTCTTAATTTTAGAAAAGAATCTCTAATAAAAGGAAAAAAAATGACTAGTTTTTATGAATATCAGTAAAGGTGACTAAATAATGATAAATATGTTTATTAATTTTCCAAAAAATGTATTTGACTTTAGTGCCATCACTATGCGTATTTATGTATAAATATAAGTAATATTATTAAAATGAGTAATTAAACACTTCTTTACGGTGTTTCAGTATCCTGCTAGCCCCGGAAAGAAAGACGACGCATCAGTGATATTCAGGCTAAGCTAAAATATCATGTTCTCGGGTTTCAAATTTGAGGGGTAGGATTGAAAGCCCACAGTTACAGATTTTGGTTTTTAGACATGAAAATATCTATGGTGTTCTCCATAGTTCGTGCCACTAACATTTTCGGGGGGTTTTAAGCTTTGTGTCACAATTCCCACCTTTTTCCGATACTGTTTACTTTTAAGTTTAACATGGATAATAGTTACCATCCCGAATCAGTGTCATATTGTGATTCTTTTATATTCGAAAATTCATATAAAAAATGCATTATAATTTTCAGTTACTGTGAGCTGTGGTTTACTCTTTACTAGGCTACAGATATTAATGCAACCATGATAGACAAATAGAAAATATCCGAAAATTCTGAATAGTGGAGGAAAAATACGGTTTGACCTCGGGGAAATTGCAACAGAATTTTTTTTTACACCAAAATGTTCAAAAAAATCAGCTTAATCACACAGAAAAAATACCTCCGAATCCCCCTTGCACAAGTACCCGAAAGCCCCCCCCCCCTTGAAGGGGGGAAAATCGCAAATTTCTAATTGGACGTATTTTTGGGTTTAAGTGGTCCGAGTCCGAATCCGAATCCGACGTCAGAAATTAAGTTTTTCGTACCCCAGTATCAATTTTTACCTTGACAGAATGGGGGGGGGGGGGGTAAAGTATGCAGGTCATTATTTTCCGGATTCCTGTGGCTAAAAGATCATTTTATATCAAATAAAGTACCGTATTGCCAGATATGAGGTTAAAAAGCAGGTTTTTTTTAACTATTTATCTCATTTTCACCTCTAAGGGGCCTGTAATATGAGGGGTTGTTAAGTATAACGTCTTGAAAAACCACTTCTTTAATCGAGATCTAAACTTCAGATCAATCAGTTATAAAAAGGAACGTTTAGGACTCGTTTAGAACGTTTGGGTAAATTAATCACATGAACATTTTGATTTTAAAGCACAACCTAAAGCTAACTCTTCTTCCTGCTCGTCTTCCTTATCATCCTCATCCTGTTCAAGGAGCGAGTCATACGCCTGTTTTGCCTTTTCAAGGGGTTCTGGTAGCATGACATTGCCATCAAACGCTCTCATATCCAGTTCTGATGATAAAACGTTCGCTTAAAGGGCTACCTCCAATAGACCAATGCCTCGCACAGCACGAGAGACAGCTTTGCCTTGTAACATACTGCGCACAGTGTTAGGCGTGTATACTTGACTTAGGATTTCCGAAATTCCCAAGCCAGCCATAAGGAAGCCAATAGCTCCTAGAAAACTCATGCGTGTATGAAATCCACCTAGTACAACAATTGTATTTCTTAAAGCACTTGTGTCAGGCTCTGCATCGACGATACACTTGGTTGGTCAAAGGTAATGACTAGAGTTTTTCCAGCTCGACTAGCGCGCTCGTTAGTATGCACAAGTGTAGAATAAAAACAGGAGATATTGCTTGGGTTGTGGTTAATCATTGGCAAAAAACGAATAAACGACTTTCCCGGATGAGGTAGCTTTTGGTGTATTGACCACATAAAGGCCGACCAGCTCATGTATGAGCTTTTGAAAAAGCCAGAGATGCGCCAGAGCGTTTCACCTTTCCATTCATTGTCATGAGTGTCACCACTGTTTGTCAAGCAAACAAAAGTCCTTGGTTGCGACTTGGCGGGTTTTTGGTAGGTGTAGAATGGCACGGTGCCGATTGACTTCATCTCATCTCCACTTACTTCTTTTCTTGGCACTGAAAGCTCCGTTGCCGGCAACTCAGGTGTAGGACACTACAATAAGTCCCATTCCATGAAAGATATTCAGGCCGTCGATAGTAGCAGTATCATGATCGATGTTGTCTCCTACATACTGAAAAAAACGTGCTTTCTCTTCGGACTTCCAACAACGTTTGATTTACTGCTGCACATCTCTCAATTTTTTTTTTTACCTTTGAGTAAGAAGAGCAGAAGCCAAGATTGTGCAGTGTGTCAATTAAAAATCGGGATGAGAAATGGTGACGCACCTGTGAAGCCAGTCCTATTTGTACAGAAGACATTAAACCACGTGGTCTGCATGTCTGCATTTGTCCGATAGAAGATATTAGACGAGGCGTGTCGACCCCTATCGATGAAAGCAGTATACAAAGAAATGGGCAAACGAAGTTCAAACACTTCTCTACTGACGATATCTCGTTAAGAAATTCGTAGGAATCCTTCCTTGTCGTAATGGATTTGATTTCACTTCTTATCTTTCCAACGACTTTGATGAGCTGATCCCTTTCTCCGTTTTCACTATCTGCTTTCTCCTCTTGGTGAAATTCTCGTAATATCCTGTCAACCGTATCTCTAAATGTTACGAGTGTCTCTTTCCCATTTGAATCGGACACAACCACTTGTTCGCCATACTCACTGACTAGCAAATCCTTGGCTTGACGAAAGCTGTAGGCCGAACTATCACAGTCAGTTTCAGAGAGAATATGAGACATTTTTCTTAAAATGATCGTCAGAGGTACAGATTCTTCACTGTTGGCATAGCACCGAAGTGCTTCTTCGAGAGCGGCTTTCCTTGTACTATCGCATGGTCTTCCCTTCTGTTTCTTTGGTGGAGGTGCGTCACTCACTTAATCTTGATCACAGAATTTCTGTGGAATCTCTTTTCTTGTCCTGAAGTTCACTGATTATACTTGATGATAAATGGCATCCTCTGCATGAAGGTCAGAAGTCCTTTAATTTATCCGACCAAGCACTGTCATGGCCCACTGATCGTTCCTGCTCTTACACATTTTACTAATCGAGTAGTCGAAGCTATGAGTTCGTACTGCCTAAGCTTCAGCGAATTCACGACTTTTGATCTTGCATAATTTCACTGCTTGAACACAGAATAGGCAGTTCTTCGAAAAATCCAAGCGTGGACCTGAAGATCTGGTCGGGGGGGGGGGGCTGCAACCGGTTCTTTCTGCTCAAATTTCATTTGAGTGTTCTTTTCTCTGACGATCCGACGTCTGTCACAGAAGTTACGACGACACGCGGTGTGGACTTCATTTCCAGTCGTCTCAACTATGCTATTACCTCTTTCTTTGCTTGCGTTATTCACGGCATCGGCTCCTTTCTCGGATAATATGGCAGTGTTTTCACCAGGTTTGATGCTGCTTTGGCATATTGGGCAGACCATGTTCTCTTCATTGACGGTTCTAGAAGAAAAAGAGACTGATTATTTTATACTATTTCAAAAGAGACTGATTGGGGATATTTCATCCCCCAACTTGTTTGTTCAGTAAATCCAGGCACAATCCAATATCCGCTCTTTCCCAAAATCAGAAGCATAATTTTAAACACTATCTCACTAAATACTTCTAATCAACGCTCGTGGATCCCAGTTTATTATTTTGTCTTTTTTTTGCGGAAGTAAATAAAACGGCACAAACTTTGTATATAGCCTTGAACACGCCAATCATCTAGCAAGTACTCTGGTAGATGGTTTCTACTAATTAGATCACCTGAAGAATGACACTAAGGAATGGAAACCGCAAACTGGAGGGGGAGTCAGGAATGCTGGTTTGAAATTAGACTGTTCGAGACTCATATTCAAAGGCGCCATTCCTAGCTTGATAGGAAATGATGAATCAACCGACAAATGATTAAAATAACTGGTTCACGTAGGTCAAATTTCACAGCCGAATTAGGTAACATGAGGTACTTGACCACGTAAAATCAAGTTTTTAACTTCATTTTCAAATTCACCGCCATTGATTCGAAAGGAAACGGCCAAATAATGCAACAACCTCTTAATTTCGAGTTTTGCCCCCCCCCCCCCCCCGTCCTTTAAGGGTGGAAATGGGCATTAGGGTACGGAAAAAAGGAAAATCTGAGTTCAGATTTGGAGTCGGCATACTTGATTTGATTTGAAACGACTATTTAAACTCAAAAATATTTATAAACACAAAAGTCAGATTTTTCCCCTCAGTTATCCCTTTGAAGGGCAAATTTGGGATACTTGTGCAAGGGAGATTGGGGGGAATTTTTTGTGTGATTAAACTGATTTTTCTGAACATTTTGGTGTAAAAAAAAATTCTGTTGTAATTTCCCCGAGGTTTGACCATTTTTATCCGTATCTTTCCTCCACTAGAATGCCTGGTTTCTAGAAAAGATAAGATTGTTTTTAACGCAATTTTTTTTACTATAGATAAATTTTAAATTGATGAAAAGGGAATATTCTCCAATTACTGTTAAAGGCATTTCGTTTTACTTGTTATGGCTAGTTTTTACACCATTGTTTGAGTTGTCGACCGCAATAATTGCCGAATATACTACTATTTGAGCGAGAAAATGACCGATTTATGGATTCACAGAGACCACCTAGATCTAGGGGTTGTAGCTTAAATTCGGAAATCTAGTGTCGAAATGTTAATATTGAAAAAAACAAAAAAACATGCAACTCGTACAGAGGTAGGTTGGAGCTAGGTAGTTTCTAGAAGGTAATTAAGATATAGTTCGATTTTGAGATGGGTGTATTTATAGCTCTTCTCTGTTTCTTTTATTTACTATGGAATTTACTTTCAGAAATATATTTGAGGTGATTTCAACGATATATTAGCCCCCCCCCCCATCATCCCTGAAATTTTTTTATCTATATGTTTCATAATCTCCTCTAAGTTTTATATAATTCGCTGCTTGTCTGTTTTAAAGAATTTACACTCGCGCCTCCACAAAAGAATACATACCTGCCTAGTTTGAACGAGTAATTCCTTTTTTTTTTTTTTTTTTTTTTTTTTTTTTTTTTTTTTTTTTTTTTTTTTTTTTTTTTTTAATAATCTTTATCTACCTAATATGAGTTTGTGCGTAAAAGTTGGCAGAATCTGGGCCACTCTAGAAAGTTCGATTTATCACGGTTATTGGCATGAAATTTGAAGCAGTAGAGAGAATCACCAGCCTTTCTGAGCAAGACCACTTCAACAGAATGTGGACGAAGTGTATCAATCATTGCAACATAAACTTTTCACACATACTTCCTCTTTTCCCTTTCCCCTTTTAAGCAACTGTCATGGACATACCCGCCATTAAATGCTTGTGCTGAAATCCACCAGTTGGTGCTTTGAGGGGAGTTTCACTGTCATCCTTCTCTTCATTGGCGTTTGCGATTTCGGGTTCGCTAGGACCTACAACTGCAGTCTCCAATGGTTCAAGATCATAACTATAGAAGTGCCCAGGTGATGAGATGGATGAGAAGACGGAATGAAATTTCATGTGTAGTGTCTTCTCACTGCTTGCAGTGGCAAAATGAATCTCGTGCGTTTTGAAAATTGGCTGTTCCCTCATGGCGGACCAGCGTGAGGATTCAAGAGATGAATGAATACCTTCAAGTCCTGAACTAGCGAGGTGAAGGACCATAATAGAAGTCTCGTCTATTTTCAGGGCTTTATAGAACTGTTCGGCAGTGTTAATAATAACTTGGCCTCGCAAATTTTTCAGCCATACCTTTCCCTTTACTTCGGCTCCAATACCATCCATGGGACCTTTACCGTGAGCTGTTCTTGAATACGACCTAGTTCCAGGACACCCATAAACTGATGTGTGATGAACAAGTGCACCAACCGTGTAGCGATTCTTGTACTGACTCGCAACACCATCACTCCAGTGATGTATAATGCTATGTTGGAAATGATGTGCACGAAAATAGTCGGCACAAATCTTGGTACAAGCTGCAAAAGCATTTATTGTCATGGGTTAGGTCGTCAATTACGACTGCATAGCTCATGTATGCAAAACTCTCATTAAGACTACTGTAGTAGACAATAGTAGTTCATTTTGTTGTTGCTTGATTGCAAAGATCTCAGCAAAGTCGGACAGTAAGACAATGTCAGCCCCTCTTAGTGTTTCTTTTACTTTCCTGGGCTCATAGTGCTGGCGAAGCGCGTTGTAGAGCTCAAGGAAAATTGTTTTTAGGTGTTCTTTGAGGCATATAAGAATTTCTGTTGTAGAGCCTTTCTTTAGCCAGATCTTTCTCTAACATAGAACATAAGTAAATTGTGCTTTCTCTTCAAAACGTGACTTGCACTCGACACTTCGAGTGTAAGTAATTTTTTTTCACCCTGTGGTAATCAACCTCTCACATGGAAACCGCTGGTGACAGTCTTGTTGCACATTCTAAATCGTGGAGGGATGCTTCAGTGTCGGGCTGGTTAAGACTCGATTCTGCTTTCATTTGTTGTGGGTGAAAATGTTACGTGCTCAAAAGTGAATTACCCTTGCAGTAAAAACGGTTGGCTTGAGACGAGTAGTCAAAAGTTTGCTTCATTAGATGGCGATTGTTGCAAAAACCACAGTTAAGTCTTGTCTAATCATGGCACTGATTTTAAATTTTTTTTAATTCATAGAATCTTAACGAAAATCACACCGTCAGATTTAGTGTATCAGAGAACCCTACTGTAGATATTTCAAGCTCCTATCTACAAAAATGTGAATTTTTTTTCCCAAAAGACAGATCACGGATGCGTGTTTATTTATTTGTTTGTTTTTTGTTTTTGTTTTTCCAAGGGGTGATCGTATCGACCCAGTGGTCCTAGAATGTTGCGAGAGGGCTCATTCTAACGGAAATCAAAAGTTCTAGTACCAAAAAGACTGAAGGGCATCTAGGTCCCCTTCCTTCACATGTTTCTCCAAAGTCACTGAATCAAAATCTTGAGATAGCCATCTGTTCAGCTTAGTCAAAAACCTAATAAATATGTCTTTCGGGACGACTTGATACCCCACAATCCCCCGGGGAGGGGCTGCAAGTTACAAACTTTAACCATTTTACGTATAGTAATGGTTATTATGAAATGCACAGACGTTTTCAGGGGGACTTTTTCTTGTTGGGGTGGGGGTGAGTCGGGGAAGGGGTTACTGGGAGGGTCTTTGGAAAAAGAGAAAATAAATTTTAAAAAATCAACAGGAAGTAATGAGCAGCATTAAAACTTGAAACGAACATAAAACATTACGTATATAAGGGGGTTCGTCTCCTCAACAATACCTTGCTCTTTACGCTAACGTATTTTTAGTAATTTCAACAATTTTTCTATGGCCTTTGTGATTCAGGGTCATTCTTAAAGATTTGGGACAAAGTTCAAGCTTTAGTGCAAAGAGCGAGGTATTGACGACGGGCAGAACACCCTCGTATACGTAATGAAAATACACAAATATGGAAGTTCATTGCATAACGTTAATATAGAAGTTAATTCGACAGGTACGTATGTTTATTACTTACAAAAGCGTTCGTAAAAAAATCAAAAAAATATAGTTGCATTTTTAAATAATCAAAAATTGGAGGGCAACTATGCCTCTTCTCCCGGCCCTTTTCTTATCAAAGTTTTCTAATCAAAACTATGAGAAAGCCATTTAGCAAAAAAAAATTAATATTGAAATTTCGTTTCATTTATTCATGTGCGGTGAAAAACGTTCACCAAATTAAATGTAAAAAAACAGGTTTTTTTTTTTAACTGCAAGTAAGGAGCGACATTAAACCATAAAACGAACAGAAATTATTCCGTATATGAGAGGGGTTGTCCCCTCCTCAACGCCTCGCTTTTTACGCTAAAGTTTTTTATTGTTTTAGAAAGTAGAGTTGTAACAAAGAGTCAAACTTTAGTATAAAGAGCGGAGCGAAGCAGAGGGGAGAACCCCTTTCATATACGGAATAATTTCTGTTTGTTTTAAGTTTTAATGTCGCTCCTTACTTGCAGTTAAAAAAAAAATGTTTTTTTTTTTTTTAGTCACCTAAGGAACATAATTTATTTAAAGCATTTTAGTGATTTCAAAGGGAGTGGGGGGTCAAGTGTTTAAGGGATACAAAATGATACTTATCATAAATATTTGTTATTTTCTTTTCAGATGGAGAATAGTAAATTACTGTTGGAATTTAGCTTAATTTAAGGCAGTTAACTGTTTTTGTTTGCATAACATGATCTTGCACTAATCTTCGAATTATTTATGTATATTGCTGCAAAATAATGCTCTCTTTTTAAAATTGTACCTTATAAACTAATAAAAGTGGAAATATCAGCTTTTGTAATTATCAGCTTCTGAATTTCAACGTCTTTCTTACTCAATTCTCGGTCTGTTAAATTATTAAATAAAATAAAAAAAATTTTAACTGAAAGCAAGGAGCGACATTAAAATTTAAAACGAACAGAAATTACTCCGTATATGAAATGGGTTGTCCCCTCCGCAATCCCTTGCTCTTTACGCTAAAGTGTTTAATTGTTTTAAAAAGTAGAAATGTGGCAAAGAGTCACACTTTAGCGTAAAGAGCGAGGGATTGCGGAGGGGACATCCCATTTCATATACGGAGTAATTTATTTTCGTTTTAAGTTTTAATGTCGCTCCTTACTTTCAGTTAAAAAGCTTGTTTTTTTTTTATTTAATTTCTGAACGTTTTGGATTAATGCATGTTTGATTTTGGCTCTCCGCACATAAATTATTAAAATGAAATTTGCATATTAATTCTTTTTTTTGGCTAAATGGCTTTCTCTTAGTTTTGATCCGACGATTTTGAGAAATAAGGGGTGGGGAAGGAGCCCTATTGCCCTCAAATGTTTTGGTTACTTAAAAAGGCAACTAAAACTTTTAATTCTTAACAAACGTTTTTGTTAGTAAAAAATATACGTAACTTAAGAATTAACTTACGTAACAAACTTTTATATTCTTATATTTTTATTATGTATATGAGGGGGTCTGTCCCCTCGTTAATACTTCGCTCTTTACACTAAATCTTAAGTTTTGTCCCAATTCTTTAAGAATAACCCCGGAATCAGAAAGGCCGTAGAACAAATAGTTTAAATTACTAAAAATACTTTAGTATAAAGAGGGAGGTATTTATGTTCTCTTAAATACCTCGCTCTTTATGCTAAAGTATTTTTAGAACCCCTCATATGCGTAATAATATATGTTCGTTTTAAGTTTTAATGCAACTCCTTACTTTCAATTGAAAAAAACTTTTTCAGGTTTATTTTTTCATTGTCTTTTTTTATAGTAATGCTAGAAAATTCCGCGCCCTTTTCATTGAATTTCTCTTCCCCCATAACATATTCCTCCAAGGAAAGATCCTCCCACATAGCCCCCTCCCCTCAACCCCACCCCCAAACCCAAAAAATCTCACTGAAAACGTCTGTACGCTTCCCAATAACCATTACTGTATGTAACAACTGGTCAAAGTTTGTAACTTGCAGCCCCTCCCCCAGGGACTGTGGGGGAGTAAGTCATCCCCAAAGACATAGTTATTGTGGTTTTTGACTATTTAAAACTAAATGGCTATTTCAAAATTTTGATCCGTTGATTTTGGGAAAAAAATGAGCGTGACAAGGCGCCTAGGTGCCCTCCAATTTTTTTGGTCACTTAAAAAGGGCACTAGAACTTTTCATTTCCGTTAGAATGAGCCCTCTTGCGACATTCTAGGACCACTTGGTCGATACAATGACCCCTGGGAAAAAAAAGAAAACAAATAAACACGCACCCGTGATCTGTCTTCTGACAAAAAATACTAAATTCGACGTTTTTGTAGATAGGAGCTTGAAATTTTGCTTTAGGGTTGTCTGATACGCTGAATGCGGTGGTGTGATTTTCGTTAAGCTTCTATGACTTTTAGGGGTTGTATCCCCCTATTCTCCAAAATGAGGCAAATTTTCTCAGGATCGTAACTTTTGATGACGAAGACTAAATTTGATGAAACTTATATGTTTAAAATCAGCATGAAAATCCGATTCTTTTTATGTATCTTTTAGCAAAAAATTCCGTTTTTTATAGTTTCGTTTGATATTGAGCCGGGTCTCTCCTTACTACAGCTCGTTACCACGAACGGTTTGATAATTGAATATACTTCTTATTCACTAACTATTTGGGACTGATAAATGGGATGTCTCTGACTGTTTGCCTACTGGTATCCTTCTGTTTAGCTGAGGCATCCAGATTGAAACTGTGAAATTTATTGCATTTTCCTCAAATAGTTTGTGGTCCAGGTTTGTGTTAACTGTAAGTCAGGAGTAACTCCACCCAATATTAGCCAAAACTCTAAAAAGCGGAATTTTGATAATAATAGAAATATCAAAAGAATTAGCTCTTTATGTTGATTCCAAATATTTAAAATTAATTAAATTTAACTTTGCACTTCAAAAGCTACGAGTTTGAGAAAGGTTGCCTGATTTTTGAAGGGGGGGGGGCTCCCAAAAAAGTCAAGTGACCTTAATGAAAATCGCACCATTAGATTCTTTCTTGTTTTTTTTTCTAGGGGTATTCATATCAAGTAGTGGTTCTAGGAAATCAGGAGAGGGCTCATTCGAACGGAAATAAAAAGTTCTAGTACCCTTTTTAAGTGACCGAAAATATTGTAAAGCAACTATTTCCCCTCTCATGGTCATTTCTTCCAAGGATATCCAATTAAAATCTTTAGATATCCATTCTATTCATTATAGTTGAAAGGTTCTATAACTATGCGTTTTGGGATGACACGACCCTCCATAGTCCTTGGAGAATGGGCTTTAAGTTACGAAAATTGCCCGATCCTTCACATGTAGTATTTACTCTTGGGAGATTATGGACATTTTGAGGGAGAACTTTCCGTGGAGAGGGGTACTTTCCACGGAGAATTTCTATTACTGGGGAAGTTTCCAGGGAAATATTTACACATGGGTAAAGAATTTTTGGGCATGATTGAAGAACTGTCAGAAATTAAAGATACAATTTTTTTTTCAGCTGATAGTAAGAAGCGACATTGGAATTTAAAACGACCAGGCATTATTCCGTATATGAAAGGAGCTACCCCTCCCTCTTCATACTAAACTTTGTTTTTTCTGTCTCAATTCTTGAAGAAAGACCGCTCAAATACAAGGGTCGTCAGAATTTGAATGAAAAGTGTTCTTTCAGAACATGAAGATTTTAGCGTAAAGAGCAAGGGTTTAGGAAGGAGAAGCCTATCCCCCTCATAGACGGAATAATTTCGTTATGTTTTTAGTTTTAATGTCGGTTTTTACTCCTAGCTGAAAAAAATTGTTTAAATTTATTATGTTAAAACAGAGCAAAAATAAAACTTTATTCAGTCATTAGCCGTAGTGAGTATTTTATTAGACGGCAATGAGACTTCAGACGCCAGGTGGGGAGCCCATGAATTTTATTTTTTATCCAAGTTGTCTTGCCTTTAAAAACGTTCTTTTTTTTGTAGACGTTCTTTCTTCTAACATTAAAGCTAAAATGAGTAACAAGCAGCGCAACTATAAACTTTTTGCTGTCATTTACCATGATGGAAAAGAGGCAACCAAAGGACATTACGTGGCCGACGTCTACCATCCAGGGCTTCAGCGATGGATACGATACGATGATGCAGCTATTAAAATGGTTGATGAGAAAACTCTTTTGCGACATAGTCCTCCTCGTGTACCTTATCTCTTATTTTATAAGACAAAGGAATTTTAGATCGGCCTTTTACACTTAAAAACTTATATATTTTGTTCATGTATGTTTTTTCTAATGTTTTTATCTATAGACAGCGTTTTAATCTTTGGATGAAGTCTTGTTTGGTGGGATGGGGCTGTTCAGTATAAAAAAAGGTTGTTTTGGGCCTTAAGATCCATTTATATTGCTTTTTCATTTTTTTCTGAAAATTCAATTTTTCATATCGAAGAACCTCTTGACAAAAACCTATCCTGTGTGCAGGAATGCCCATAATACCCTGTCTTCCTGTTTTATCTTCTTTTTTTCTTTTTTTTCTTTCCTTTATTTTATTTTGTCTTCCTTGAATCTATCTAACTTTCTTGGATTTTAAATTATTTCACCTTGTAAAATCTTCTTAACTCCTTCGTTTTCCTATCAACAAAAGTCAAGCACCATTTAATAAGCACTTCTAGGAAGCTAGTCATTGTCTCCTAACGGTCTGCTACTTGTGTTTTGAAATTGGTGTCCTGTATCGTTGTTATGGCTATCCTTTACTCCCTACGGCCGCATCCAATTTTTTTTATGGCCGTTTTCACTGCTATATCTTGAGATCAGCTGCTCCGCTCGGGCACCATATGAAACCTTTACTGTATGCGTCACTGACGGAGTTTCAATAGGATATATTTTAAATTTGAGAGAAATCGTTAATTGAAATTAGTTGTCTTGCATAAGGCATCTGAAAGCTTAGGCAATTGTCTACTGATAATTGTCAGCCACATGCTTAGAGATTTACTACGAGGACTGATGCAAAAATTACAAGAACGCAAAAAAATAGTATAATGAATGTAAATTAATCCGAATTGTGAAAAAAAATCAGTGCATATTTTTTAACAGCTAGTGGAGATACGGGCCAAAGCTACCTCTTTCCCCGCTAATATGTCTGATTCCCGTGTTTAGAGTTATTTTTCTCATCTTGTCAGTGTTTATAGATGCTATTAAGTGACTACCAAAATTTGTCTTTTAATTACTTGAACCTCCAATTTAGTTTTTTATAATTTAAGTCCATTTCCTATTCCATTTAAGTCCATTCTGCAAACTAAAATCAGTGCTCTGTAACTACAAAAGCTTCTTACATTTTACAGTCAAAAAAGTATTCTAGATATACAAATATGTATATCAGCTAGTGAGTGCGGTAATTGATGTGTATTAGATTTAATTGTTCTTTAATTGTTCTTCAATTTAAATACCCTTAGGTTTATTTTTGTCTTTAATACGGTCTAATTTTAGTGTGAATGAAAACAAATATTTTGCCGTGTGAGAACCGAGTGTCTTCTTCTAACTTTAAGGTTGTTGGCCGTTCTATTAGTATATTTTTGTTTTGTTCCTTTAAATTTTGGCCCGTGTTTTTTGTCTAATGTTTATCCAAGTTTCTGGCTTTGGAATATGTGAAATTGGTTCCAGTGTTATTGATTATAACAGAGAGAAAGTCAGATGAACACTATGTATATTAAATAGGGGGGAAGAACACGGGAAAGAAATTTCCTGTGTGCGTACCCCTTTCTGTGATACACAAGACAGGCGGTAAGTTTGTATGATATCGGAGTTTCAAATAAAAGCCTGTTTTACATCAAAGTATTTTTCTTATTTGCAAAATAAGTTGTTTTGTTTTTTATCAGGTTTCACGGTGCCATCATCTGACGATATGCCAATTCTTGTAATCATCTTTCTGTTTTCTTAGTTAAATATTTTTTATACCTACTGATAAAACCTTGGAGATAAGGTAGCCAAGTGAAAACTATTCTAGCGTCGTTTCAACGTATTTGAATCAGACGTACGAGCTTGTTTGAACTAGAATCCCGGGGGACTTTGTTGAAGAACCAAAATGAGCGAATAGCTCCTAATGCACTCTCACAGTGCTTACTTTTTTGAAGATAGAATGGTATATTGCACATTGTTTGAACCGAAATCCTGGGGGACTTTCAATCTATATGGTTGAAGAACCAAAATGAGCCAATGGCTCCTAATGCCCTCTCCAATTGCTTACTTTTCTGAAGATAGATGGGCATATTGCACATTGTTTGAACCAAAATCTCGGGGGAATTAAAATGTATAAGGTTGAAGAACTAAAATGAGCCAATGGCTCCTAATGCACTCTCCAACTGCTTACTTTTTGAAGATGGATTGGCATATTGCACATTGTTTGAACCAAAATTAGGCAGGAATTTCAATCCGTATGATCAGATGACATATGGGGCCCGTAACCAGTCCATCAGAGCTCTTCAAGGCCAACTTTTTAGCAAAAATCTATATATTTGGCAAGTTGTGTGAAACAAAATCATGTGATTGAAGATACAAAGGTAGCACTTGGTTCCTCTTCTACTGCTGCCACCACCTATTTCTGAACAGATAGGTAAACTCAATTTTTTTTTCTCTCTGATAGGTTTGAGACTTACCTTGGGTCAACACTACTACTTAGGCCTGCAGCACAAAGTTGCCTGGAGCCAATGAGAATCCAAAATGCCTAATTTTGACCCGTATTCCAGGTTTGCAACCCTTAGTGATTTACCACTATTTCTAATGTTTTTTTGCAGTGCCTAAACAAAGAAATCTCTACATCGACGCATAAATTGAACGCATGAGATTGAAGGGCATCTAGGTCCCCTTCCCTTCACATGTTTTCTCCAAAGTCACTGAATCAAAATTTTTAGATACCCATCTGTTCAGCTTAGTCAAAAACCTAATAAATATGTATTTCTCGTTGGGGTGGGGGTGAGTCGGGTAAGCGATTACTGGGAGGGTCTTTCCAAAAAGAGAAAATAGATTTTAAAAAATCAAATGGAAGTAATTAGCAGCATTAAAACTTGAAACGAACATAAAATATTACGTATATAAGGGGGTTCATCTCCTCAACAATACCTTGCTCTTTACGCTAACGTAATTTTAGTAATTTCAACAATTTTTTCCATGGCCTTTGTGATTCAGGGATCATTCTTAAAGATTTGGGACAAAGTTCAAGCTTTAGTGCAAAGAGCGAGGTATTGACGACGGGCAGAACCCCCTTGTATACGTAATGAAAATACACAAATATAGAAGTTCATTGCATAAGGTTAATATAGAAGTTAATTCGACAGGTACGTATGTTTATTACTTACAAAAGCGTTCGGGCCAAAAATGTGAATAGCCAATCTAAGACGTCTCGTAATAGAAAGATTAATCCAGTCTAGACTAGCCCCGTGCCTTCTTCAGCTGTTAAATCAGACTTCCATAGTGCTTCTATAATTGAAGATCTTGATCCAATAACTAGGAAAGCTGTTTTGTTTGAATGTTTGTGGGTAGAGACACTGCAGAGGTATCGACCAGTTATGTGTATACCTCTGTAAATCAAGCTTGATGATCCAATGGCTTGATGCTTAAAAGATACTCTTTCAGAAACTGGGCTATTCACTTGTATCTTATACTGCTCCATGTTGCTGTGTACAATTTGTTTCGCCATCCGTAGGTCATCAGCAGTGCCAGCGCTAGGTGCTCTAATACTAGGGGTCATTTAACACGCTTTAGACGCTACGCCGGCAATAATTGTACTAGCAGTTGATTTGATTTTTCCTCCAAGCCTAACATCATATTCACTACGATGAGAAGCGTGCAGTGTATCCCCTATCCTTGGCTCCTGAGAATAATTTTTTCTCTGTAGTTTCCAACTGAAAATCTTCTTGATGTCATTATGTGTATGTCATATTATAGAATAACCTGGCAAAGATACTCTGTGGTTGTTGTGGTAACTGCAACCTAGTAGAAGACGAACACGGTCCATAGTAACACAAAATACCCTGAAATCACTAGAAATGGCAGCGGATCGACACAAAAAGTAGATCATTAGAATTGTCCTGGCCGAAAGCCGTACATAAGATAGTTAAAATTCCTTGGCTTTTGCAAAAAGGAAATTGCTTGGCTTGAACATAAAGGAAAATGACCTTTTCCAAGGGAATTTTCATCAATGGTCTCTTGTTTTTTCTCCGAGGATAGCAGGACACTGGATCATCATAGAGAGCTGTTCAAGGAATCATCTCAAAGAAATTGCAACGTATAGTACCTTTTGTAATAAAAAAAACACACACACAATATTCAAAATAAAATTACTTTTTCGACAAAAGCTGTATTTCAAACAGTTCATGGTAACGAACTGTGGTAAGGAGCGACCCGGCTCAACAGTAACCGAAATTCTAAAAACAGAATTTTGATACCAATAGTTACATCAAAAGAATCACATTTTAATACTGATTTTAAATATTTAAGTGTCATCAAGTTTAGTCTTACCCTTCAAAAGTTACGAGCCTGAGAAAATTTGCTCTATTTTAGAAAGCAGGGGGGGGGGGAAATCCCTCTAAAAGTCATAGAAGGGGGAAACCCCCTAAAAGTCAATCTTAACGAAAATCACACCATCAGATTCAGCGTATCAAAGAACACTATTGTTAAAGTTTTAAGCTTCAATCTCCAAAAATGTGGAATTTTGTAATTTTTGCCAGAAGTCAGATAACGGGTTCGTGTTTATTTGTTGTTTTTTTATGTTTTTTTTTTCAGGGGTAATCGTATCGACCCTGTGGTCCAAGAATGTTGCGAGAAGGCTAATTCCAACGGAAATTAATAGTTCTAGTGCCCTTTTTAGGCGACCAAAAACATTTGAGGGCACCTAGGCCCCCTCCCATGCACATTTTCCCCCAAGGTTACCTGATCAAAATCTTGACATACCCATTCTGTTCAGCCTAGTCAAAATTAAACTAAAAAATAACAAATAAAAGAATCAAATTATCTACCAAGCATGCAGCTACCATAAATCAGTATCAATAAATAAATGGAACCCCAAATGAACAGAAATTACAATAGATAACCGAGTCAAACCCAAAGCGAGCAGAACTTAACATAAGCAGGGTTCAAAATCCCTATGCTTTCTAAAAGCCTGAATATAATTTACATTTTACTGAAAAAAATTCAAATGAATGAACATTGTCAGTTTAATATGGACATGCTGATATTTATTCCTTAAAATCTTAATTGATTTTTTATTTCTTAAAGTTATAAAAAAGAAAACATTTATAAAAAATTTCAGTAAAATGCAACTTATATTCGGACTTAAAAAGCTTAGGGGGTTTTGGACCCTACTCTTGTTAATTGCATTGCGAGAGAAGCACTTTGGTTTTGTCGTGTTTTTTTTTAGCACCTTGATTTCAGCTTAATCCTAGAAAGTGGTAATGGTCTAACCTCTGCAGTTTTTTCGAAAAGTGTCGACCTTAGGCTGGATTGATGTATATGACTTTGTATTTTGGAAAGCTTCATAGAGCTCTTGCCTGGGGCCAAAAATCTATTGTTTCTACCCATTTCTGTTCGTGATTTCATCTGAGTTTATCATTCGGCTTTTTGCACTTGGGATAGCAGTATAGAAACGGTATCAGATGTGCCTCTTAAACTTCAAAGTTCTCTCATTGCTAAAGAAACTAGAGTTTATCCTTTGCTCCTTTCTAAGTGATGATGTTAGAAACTTGGCCTACGGCAAAAAAAAGTCAACTAAGACAGATAGATTTTTTTTTTTTTTTCGACGGCAGTCAATAGTTCTTGATGAGATGATCAAAGTACATGCCATTTATTTTTTGTTAGAAAAATTCCCTCATGAGATTTATCAGTTTGAAAGTTTAAAAAGATTGACAACTTCAATAGTAAGTTACATACTGAAACCAAAAATAGGCCGATACAGATATGGTATCAGATTTGCCTCTTAAACTTTAAACGTTTTCTCATTGCTAAACAAATTAGAGTTTATCCTTTGCTCCTTTCTAAGTGATGACGTTAGAAACTTGGCTTACGGCAAAAAAGTCAACCTTTGAACTAAGACAGATAGATTTTTTTTTTTTTTCGACGGCAGTCAATAGTTCTTGATGAGATGATCAAAGTACATGCCATTTATTTTTTGTTAGAAAAATTTCCTCATGAGATATATCAGTTTGAAAGTTTAAAAAGGTTGACAACTTCAATAGTAAGTTACATACTGAAACCAAAAATAGGCCGATACAGATATGGTATCAGATTTGCCTCTTAAACTTTAAACGTTTTCTCATTGCTAAACAAATTAGAGTTTATCCTTTGCTCCTTTCTAAGTGATGACGTTAGAAACTTGGCTTACGGCAAAAAAGTCAACCTTTGAACTAAGACAGATAGATTTTTTTTTTTTTTCGACGGCAGTCAATAGTTCTTGATGAGATGATCAAAGTACATGCCATTTATTTTTTGTTAGAAAAATTTCCTCATGAGATATATCAGTTTGAAAGTTTAAAAAGGTTGACAACTTCAATAGTAAGTTACATACTGAAACCAAAAATAGGCCGATACAGATATGGTATCAGATTTGCCTCTTAAACTTTAAACGTTTTCTCATTGCTAAACAAATTAGAGTTTATCCTTTGCTCCTTTCTAAGTGATGACATTAAAAACTTGGCGTAAGGCAAAAAAGTCAACCTTTGGACTAAGACAGTTAGATTTTTTTTTCGACGGTAGTCAGTAGCTCTTGATGAGCTGCTTGAGCTCTTGATCTATTTTTTTGGTAGAAAAATTTCTTCATGAGATTTTCCAGTTAGAAATTTTAAGGTGTTGATAACTTCAGTAGTAAGGTACACACTGAAACCAAAAATCGGCTGGTACCAATTGTGAGACATATAGGGGAGTTTTACTCAACAGTCAGCTGGTGCACCTGTTATTTGTTTCCGGTGCATTTGATGGTAAGACCAATTTGGTTCCAGAAGTAAGACATCTAAGGGACTTGTAAGTGATAATCAGCTGTTAGGCTACAATCATCTTCAGCGCTGAGGGGTTTGAAACTTTTGCGAGTTGTTATACCTAGTATTTATTTTAATATCCTTACAGGTTAACAACTTCAGCATTTGATCGAAGCAAGAAAACAAGACCAAAGCGTTGCTCTTGCAACACTTTACGTGGCGAAGCCGAACAAAGGTTGCCGCGACACCTCACGTTGTCCATGCAACGTAGATCTAGTTTTTGATCGTTTTAGGTTTCATTTATTTATTTATACCGATTTGTGGTAGTTGTATGCTTGGTAGATTATTTTATTCTTCTTTTTGGTTCATTTTTGGTTTAATGGAGTTTTTTTTTAAAACTTGTTTTGTCGATTTTTTTTAGTTAATTTCTGTTCGTTTTATAATGATGTATTCTTTTTCAGGGAAAAATAAAATAATAGTTTGAATATTTCTAGTTTTCCTTTAAGAATTTATAGCTTGGTGTGCTATTTGCCTGCTGAAGAAACAGCAATTTTTAACAACATAAATCGTTTTGAAAATCCTGACGCAAATAGTAGTGTTTAATTTACCTGATATATAAAACTTAATACCATTCACAAAAAATTATATCTATGCTCTTTCACAACCTGGATACACTTGTACTCTTTTGATATAGTACAGTATTAAGAGCGGAAGTAGTAACAGAAGTAGCCCCGAAAGTTTGAGCTTAATACCCTCAGTTATTCTTGGTATATTGCTGAGATGCCTTATTGGCAGCCAGCACACAAACAGTGCGTTTGTTTTAATTTCAAAGGAAGATTTAGTTTTTAAGCATTATATGCAAATTACATAGCTAGGGGGGGGGGGGGTGATCTATCCAATAACTCTAGAGATATGGTTACTAGACTGTCCAGCTATGCTGAACAAAATGGCTGTCTCAAAATTTTGATTGAAAGTGTCTGGCGAATTATGAGCTAAAGAGGAGAGCCGATTGCCCTCCAATCACTTTTGACTCTTAAGAGGGAACTAGAACTTTCAATTTTCAATCAAAATAGCTCCTTTAAAATATCAACGCTATTAGTAGTTATGATAGAGCATCGCTGTCTATATTTTTTTATATGTCCTACATTGCTTATATGTCCTTTTAATACCTGTGTGCATATAGTTTTTTGTTTAATTGAAACTCCCTCTAAACGTTCCGTAAAAGTTCCAAATTAATGCTATTAGTGTCGTTAGTTACAGTGATCGTAGAAGCAGCATTAAATGTATACACAGAGCGTCTTCTGGCTAGTTCAAATCCACAACTTATGAAGGAGAAGTTCTCAGAGAATATTTCTGTTGTACAGATGACAACCTACCATTCTTATGTAGATTGTCAAAACAGTATATCAGCATTATCTTAGGGAACAGTTTCGTGTGTGAAATTGAACCTTATAACGCTTGTTGCTGGGGATGGTGAACATACCAAATGACAATATTTGCATCATAATACTACTACTTCTACTCCTACAACTACTGCTACTATTATTGTTACTGCCTCTACTACTACTACAATTGTTGCTAAAACTACTACTACTAACTGTACTCCTACTGCTACTACTACAAGTACTGGTGCTACTGCGAATACTAATAAATATGGTTATTAATGCAAAAACGTTGGGCAATATTGTAACTGTGCTGAAATAAATCGAAACCAACTATGCCCACATAGGTTGTCAAGAGGCTGGATCAGAGATTCTTCAGGACCTGTTGATGGTATTAAGTTAAAAATTTCATCGTGTGCTGAAGGAGATGTTGAAAAAAAAGTGCTATTTGCATACTGCTACTAATGCTATTATTGCTACTATAGCTATTGCTACGCATAATTACTGAACCTTTCAACAATGCTGAGAAAAAAATTGACGTTTCAAACTTTTTAGCTGTCTTCTATTGGAAATGATGGACGATGGGGGGATGGTTCTCTCAAATCACTTTGATTCTTAAAAAGGACACTATAACTTACAACTTGAAATCAAATGACACCCATCAGAATCTAATACGATAACCCGTTCCATAAAAACCTTATATGCCCCCAGTGCATAGCTTCAATCCCTCGCCCCAGGGCTATTGGGGGGGGGGGGTTGTGCCAACCCTGGAGGCACTGTTATATGTTCTTTGGACTATTTTAAACAAAATTGTCATCACACAATTTCAATCAGTTACATTTGGTTAAAAGAGGGGTAGTTTGGGGGGGGCTACTTCACCTCCATCCCTATTGATTCTTAAAAGAGGACAAAAACTTCTTATTCAACAAATTAGTCTACCTTTAAAGTTTATGGAACGATCCCTTCAATAAGTGCCCCAAGTGCATAACCTATAGTCCTAAGGAGCTGGTGGTTTATATCAACCTCAAAAGCCGGGTTATATGATATTTGGACTATTTTGAATAAAAACACATTCTCAAAATATCTATTGAATACATCTGGGGCGAAAACAACGTGTTTGTGTGTGTGTATGGGGGGGGGGTGATCAGATCACTGATTCTTGAAAAGGACACTAGAACTTCAGATTACCAATCCAATGAGCTTCTTCCAAAGAATACACGACCACATTTTCTATAAGAACCTTACACATCTCCAAGGCATAACCTACAACCCTTTCCCTAAGAGATGTAGGGGGGGGTAGCTTCTGAAACCTTCTACTACGGTGATTCAAAGTGTTATCTCTAAATTTAAATTGAAAATGATGAACATGGATGAAACAAAATGATGGTGGTCTGGTTGCTATCAAATCACTTTGGCTCTTTAAAAGAGCACTATAACTTCCAATTTCAAATCAAGTAAGCCCCATCTGAAATTTATACGACCGCCCATTCCATAAAAACCTTACATGCTCAGATGGTGTAACTTACAACCCGATCCCCAGAACGCTGGGGTCTCCTAGAGACCCCAGATAATGTCTCCTAGAGACATTATCATATTGTTCGTTGAGCTATTTTTAACAAACTTACTATCAAATGGGAGGGGGGCTAAATGCTTTCCATCACTTTCGACGCTTGAAAAAAAACTATAATTTTCGATTTCCAACCAAATGAGCCTCTTTTAAAGTTAAACAACCATCCCTTTGATAAAAAAAACTTAAATGCCCCATCGCATAACTTACACCCCATCGCCCGTAGACTCTGGTGGTTTGTATCAACCCCAAAAGCCTTGCTGTATGAACTTTGGACGATTTTGAATAAAGTGACTGTCTCACCAATTTTTATTCAATGTATTTCGGGAAAATATTACGTTTTTTTGGGGGGGAGGGAATAACTACGTTCTCATCACTTTGGCTCTTAAAAAGGGCACTAGAAATTCAGCTTACCGATCCAATGAGTCCCATCCGAAGCATATACAACTACCAGAGAAACCATGTATACCACCGGGGCATAACTTATTACCTTTGCCCTGAGAGCTGTGGGGATGGAGTTGTCTTCCTGAAAGACATATTCTCTTCAACTATTATGAACAAAATTTCTATCTCTAAATTTTGATTGGGTGTTTACGGGGAAATTATGAGCCTGTGGGGAGGGGGGTTGCTCTCAAATCACTTTGACTCTTAAAAAGGGCACTATAACTTTCAGTTTAAAATCAAATGAACCCCATCTGAAGTTTATGCGAAAACCCATTCTATTAAAACATTATATGACCCCAGGCCATGACTTACAACCCTATTCCCGGGGTACTGGGGGTTTTGTGAGTGCTATAGGCATTCTTTTAGTTCTTTGGACGATTTTGAGCAAAATCGCTATTGTATTTTTTTACGAATTCTGATTACCATTCTTATCAGAATGATATTCTTATCAGATATCAGATCAGCTCATGTGTTTCGCCATGTGAGTGTAAGCCTCTGGAATAGCCTTCCGGACAGCATTGGGGCTCTGAATAAGTTTCTTCAAATAAATTAAATTAAAAAAAAACAAGTTTTTTTTTAACTGAAAGTAAGGAGCGACATTAAAACTTAAAACGAACAGAAATTACTCTGTATATGAAAGGGCTGTTCCCTCTTCAACGCCCTGCTCTTTGCGCTAAATTTAGACTCTTTTTCTCAACTCTACTTTTTAAAACAGTATAAACTAACCCTAAATACACTAATCCTTTCAATTTCTAATCGAACGAACCCTTTTTGAAGCTATTACGACAATGCTTTCTGAAAAATCACCCCAAGGGAATAACTTACGACCCTTGTCCTGAGGGCTTTGGGGGGGGATATCATCCTCAAAGACATAATTTCTAGACCTTTTTACCATGTCAAACCAAATGGCTATATCAAAATGTTGATCAGAAGTGTTTGGGGAAGTGATGTGCGTGGGGAGGGGAGTATTTGCCCTCTGATCACTTCCGACTGTTAATAAAAGCACTAGTCCTCTCAATTTCCAATCAAACGAGGTCTCTTGAAGTTTCTACGACAAAACGTTCTATAAAAACCTTACATGCCCTAGGGTATAAATTGCAACGTTTTTCCTTGGTTTGTTACCCTCCAATCGCTTTCGACTATTAAAAAGGGCACTATTCATTTCTATTTCCATCGAATGAGCCCTCTTCGACGTTTCTAGGACAAAACCTTCTATAAAAACATTATTTGCCTCCAGGGCATGACTTCCAACCCTTGCCCTAAGGGTGGTGGGGGAGGGGTTGTCAACCTTAAAGACATAATATCCAGATCTTTCAACAATATCGCAAGAAGGCTAATTTCAAAGTGACCAAAAATTGGAAAGCAACTAGGCCCCCTCCCACACTAATTTTTTCCCAAAGTCACCTGATCAAGATTTGAGATATTCATTTTGTTCAGAATAGTCAAAAATCAAATAAATATATCTTTGAGGAATGCTTAATCCCTCACAGTCCCCGGAGGAAGGGGTGCAAGTTCTGAACTTTGCCCATTGTTATACATAGTATTGATTATTGGGAAGCATACAGAGGTTTTCAGGAGGGATTTCTACTGGTGAGGGGTCGGAGGAAGAGGATTACATGGAAGGCTCTTTCCATGGAGGATGTTTTCATGGAAGAAGGTACATTTCTATGAATGAGGTGCCGGATTTTTCAGAATGCTGGATGTTAATAACAATCCAAAGTTGAATTAAAGAGATGTTTTTCAACTGAAAGTAAGGAGTAGCATTAAAACTTAAAACAAACAAAACATATTACATATATGAGGAGGTTCACCCTCAACCTTAAAGAGCTAAAACCTCACTCTTTACTCTAAAGTTTTTCTAATACTTTCAAAGGAGCTATTCATTCTAATTAAACGACCTTTGTGATTCAGGGGTCATTCTTGAAGAATTGGAACAAAATTCGAACTTTAGCGGAAACAGCGAGGCATTGACTAGGGGCGAACCCCCTCAAATACCCAATAATTTCTGTGCGTTTTAAGTTTTACTGTTGCCCATTACTTTCAGTTGAGAAACTTGTCTTTTTTAATTTAATATTATTCCATAGAGCACATTGAGGGCGCGAAAATGATTTACGCAATACAGAAGGTTTTGCGTCTGACTGCAAAGCGGTTTGCACTGTTGAAAAGGGAAGTTTTAAAACTAAGAACATAACGGATGTGCACTTGTATATAAATAATTAGGTATGTGATTTTTCCTGCTGGTGGGTCGGCTGCAGTGGTTCAAAATGTATTATGTGTCACTATTTTTGTGTAAAAATTTAGTTACACTCTTGGACCTATAACTAAGTATGGTCTATTGATTGAATGAAATAAAAAAAAGTTTTTTTAAACTCAAAGTAAGGAGCGACATTAAAACGTAAAACGAATAGAAATTATTCCGTATATGAAATGGACTGTCCCCTTCACAGCGCCTCGCTTTTTACGCTAAAGTTTTTTTTTTAGTTTTAAAATGTATAGTTGTGAGGCAGGGTCAAACTTTAGCGTAAAGAGCGGGGCACTGAGTGGGTAACAACCTGTTTCAGAACTTCAGTACAGAGTTTAGACAGGCATTACACCTTGTGGCAGATAATATCATCATATTAGCAATGTGTCACTCATGCACCTTTCGTTAAATTGTTTGAAAACTTCCAAAGTTTATCAAGTTCAGTCAGCTGTTTGGCTTTCTTGTCCTCCATTCCCCTGGTATGACACCCTAGCTACGCCAATGGGTAAATTTGTCTTAAAATGAATTTATTTTCACTTTTTATTATTATGTTACAGCTAGAATAGTTTGTCTTATATACAAAAATCTGAATTAGGGTAATAATTGTCCACTTTCTTTTTTTGCTGGTTTGAATATAAAATAGATTGATTAATTAGTCGTTAATCAGACATATGTGAAGGAAAAGCTGAGATGTGTGAAAAAACAGCTGTATTTTGGCATCACTTCAAAGTCTACTATTTTCGGCATAATTCCCATTTCATGAAGTTCTGCCTAACATCTGAATCCATGCCCCAGAAAATAATTTGCACTTTACTGAAAAGAAAAAAAATGACCTGGGATTTTCAGTTTAATATAAATATACTGATATTTATTTCTTAAAGTTTAAATATTTTCTTATCTAGCCTATTAAAGTAAAAAAGTGAAAAAGTTTTAAAATGTATATTGTTTTCAGTAAAGTGTAACTTATGTTCTGGTCTTGAAAATACATGGGGGTTGTCAGTCCTACTCATGTTAGTTTTTGCTCCTTTTGAGTTTGACTCGATTATTAACTATAATTTATGCTCGTTTTTAGTTTCATCTATTTATTGATGATGGTTTGTGGTAGTTTTACGATTGGAAGGTAATTTGACTTTATTTCTGCTTACTTTTTGCTTAGTGTTGCTCGAGTTAAAGGATAGTCTCATAAAATAACCCAGGGAAGACGTTACAACACTTTTTTCGCACTGCATGTCTTCTTTTTGGTCCCTTTGTGGAGTTTTTTCATAATATCTGAGCAGAAAAAAATTAGATCTTTATTTTTCTGTTTTTGCAATTATTTTCTCCAATTCCCGCTTTGGACTCGTAACTGGTGCATTTCGAGTAGATATGGCGTTTTTGATATTTTTTCAAAAAGGGACCAGTGTGTCCCTTTTTTCAAATTAATATTTTTTCAAAAAGGGACGAGTGTGTGGACCGGTTCCGTAAGCTCCAAGAAAAAATTTTCGACTTTCTACTTAATTGTTTAGCTTAATTGTGTTGCTTAAATAGCTGAGATGTTATTTGTTTTTTTTGTGAGTTTTTTCTTGTTAATTGTTCCCATTTTCATTTTATTTTTCTATCTTTTTGTACTCCTCTAAGTGCATTTCATGTACGTTGAAATAAATCATTATTATTTTAATTTCTGGACCTTTCAACTACGTTGAACAAAATGGCCGTCTCAAAATTTTTATTTGATGTATTTGGGGAAATGATGGGTGTGGGCGACTGGTTGCCCTTCAATCACTTTCAACTATTAAAAAGGGCACTATTCCTCTCAATTTTTAAATTGAATTTGTCCCTTTTGAAGTTTCTATGACAACTCCTTCTATAGGATGGGCTCGGGTCCTGAGAGAAATAGTAAAAAAACATTTTGCCCACATCACTCTTTACTTAGGCAGCACTATTGCACTGTCTATGATATTTTTGCCTTTATGGGTACTCTATGGCTTATTTTTCAGCTTTCAATATTATATCCTCTTCATTTGGAAAAATTGGCCCCCAATCCCCCCCCCCGTAAATTTGACAAAATTCCTTCTTTTTCTTGTATACTCCTGATTTTTCAGGGATTGGAAAACTCCATCGGAAATAAAATGGTTTTTCCAGGCCTCAGTCGAATTTTGTTTGTTAAACTGCCTCCTATTTTCTTAAGAAGGGATGAAAAACTAGAGTTTGGTTCATAGGCATTTTACTTAAGAAACATGTAAACCAATTTACTTTTGGATTAATCAGCCCCAAAAAAAGAATGGCAGCATTCATGTCATCAAACAGTTTGTTGTAACGAACTGTAGTAAGGAGCGACCCGGCTCAATAGTAACCGACACTCTAAAAAATGAAATTTTGATACCAATAGTTACATAAAAAAAATCGCATTTTAATGCTGATTTTAAAATATATAAGTTTCATCAAGATCAATTACATCCATCAAAAGTTACGAGCCTGAGAAAATTTGCCTTATTTTAGAAAATAGGGGAAAACACCCCCTAAAAGTAATAAAATCTTAACGCAAATCACACCATCAGATTTAGCGTATCAGAGAACCTTCTTGTAGAAGTTTTAAGCTCCTATCTAGAAAAATGTGGAATTTCACATTTTTTGCCAGAATACAGATCACGGATGCGTGTTTATTTGTTTTTTTGTTTTCCAGGGGTGATAGTATCGACTGAGTGGTCCTAGAAAGTCGTGAGAGGTCTCATTCTAACGGAAATTAAAAGTTCTAATGCACTTTTTAAGTTACCAAAAAAAATTGGAGGGCACCTAGGCCCCCTCCCACGCTCATTTTTCCCAAAAGTCACCGGATCAAAATTCTGAGATAGCCACTTTATTCACTATAGTCCAAAAACCTAATAACCATGTCTTTAGGGACGGCTTACTCCCCCGTATCTCGTGGGAGGGGCTGCAAGTTACAAACTTTGACCTGTGTTTTCAAACAGTTTGTGGTAACGAACTGTAATAAGGAGCGACCCGTCTCAATAGTAACCAAAACTCTAAAAAACGGAATTTTGGTATCAATAGCTACATCAAAAGAATTGCATTTTAATGCTGATTTTAAATATGTTAGTTTCATCAGGTTTAGTCTTACCCATCAAAAGTTAAGAGCCTGAGAAAATTTGCCTTATTTTAGAAAATAAAGGGAAACACCCCTAAAAGTCATAGAATCTTAACGAAAATCACACCATCAGATTCAGCATATCAGAGAACCCTACTGTAGAAGTTTCAAGCTCCTATCTACAAAAATGTAGAATTTTGTATTTTTTGTCAGAAGGCAGATCATGGATGCATGTTTATTTGTTTATTTGTTTTTTTTGTTTTGTTTTTTTTCCCCAGGTGTGATCGACCCAGTGGTCCTAGAATGTTGCGAGAGGGCTCATTCTAACGGAAAATAAAAGCTCTAGTGCCCTTTTTAAGTGAACAAAAAATTGGAGGGCATCTAGGCCCATTCCCACGCTAATTATTTTCCATCAGATTCAGCATATCAGAGAACCCTACTGTAGAAGTTTCAAGCTCCTATCTACAAAAATGTGGAATTTTGTATTTTTTGCCAGAAGGTAGATCATGGATGCGTGTTTATTTGTTTTTTTGTTGTTGTTTTTTTTGTTTTTTTTTCCCCAGGTGTGATCGTATCGACCCAGTTGTCCTAGAATATTGCAAGAGGGCTCATTCTAACGGAAATGAAAAGTTTTATTGCCCTTTTAAGTGACCAAAAAAATTGGAGGGCATCCAGGCCCCCTCCCACGCTAATTATTTTCCCAAAGTCAACGGATCAAAATTCTGAGATAGCTATTTTATTCAGCGTAGTCAAAAAACCTTGTAACTATGTCTTGGGAACCACTTACTCCCCCACAGTCCTCGTATGACTGTAGGTTACTACAAGTTACAAACTTTGACCAGTGCTTACATATAGTAATGGTTATTGGGAAGTGTACAGGCGTTTTCAGGAGTATTTTTTGGTTGGAGGCAGGGATTGAGAAGAGGGGGATATGCTGGGGGAACTTTCCATAAAGGAACTTGCCATGGGGGAAGAAAATTTCTATGAAGGGAGCGCAGGATTTACTAGCATTACTGAAAAAAACAATGAAAAAATAAATATGAAAAAGTTTTTTTTCAGCTGGAAGTAAGGAGCAGCATTAAAACTTAAAACGAACAGAAATTATTACCCATATGAGGGGCTCACCTCCTCCTAATACCTCGCTCTTTACGCTAAAGTATTTTTAGTAATTTCAACTATTTATTCTACGGCTTTTGCGATTCAGGGGTCATTCTTAATGAATTGGGACAAAATTTAAGCTTTAGTGTACAGAGCGAGGTACTGAAGAGGGGGAGAACCCCCTCATATATGTAATAAAAACATGAGAATACAAAAGTTCTTTACGTAAGCTAATTTATAAGTTACGTATATCTTTTACTAATAAAAAGATTCGTAAAAAATTAAAAGTTCTAGTTGCCTTTTTAATTAACCGAAAATCGGAGAGCAACTAGGCTTCCTCCCCCGCTCTTTTTTTCTCAAAATCATTTGATCAAAATTATGAGAAAGCCATTTAGCCAAAAAAAAAAAAATATGCAAATTTAGTTTTAATTATTCCTCGGTGGATAGCCATAATCAAAACATGCATTGATTCAAAAATGTTCAGGAATTTAATAAAAAAACAAGTTTTTTTAAAGTTGGGAAACCCTATAAAATGGAATTTAGATACCAATAGCTACATCAAAAGAATCGCATTTGAGTGTTGATTTTAAATATATAAGTATCATCAAGTTTAGTCTTACCCATCAAAAGTTACGAGCCTGAGAAAATTTGCCTTATTTTCGAAAATAGGGGGAAACATCCCCTAAAAGTCATAAAATCTTAACAAAAATCACACCATCAGATTCAAGGTATCAGAAAACCCTGTTGTAGAAGTTTCAAGCTCCTATCTATAAAATGTGGAATTTTGTATTTTTTGCCAGAAGGCAGATCACGGATGTGTGTTTATTTGTTTGTTTTTTACTTCAAGTTTTTACTGTTTTAAAAAGAAGAGTTGAGAGAAAGAGTCAAACTTTTGCGTAAAGAGTGTGGCGTTGATGAGGAAGCAGCCCCTTTCATATACGAAGTAATTTCTGTTCGTTTTAAGTTTTAATGTCGCTCCTTACTTTCAGTTAAAAAAACTTGTTTTATTTTTATTTTCCCTTCAAAGAATCCTAACCATAAGAGGTCAATTCAGTAAAAAAAAAAAGGCATTACTTCTAAGCTGAATAAATACATCAATCTGACCTCACTGACGGATTAATCATATGACCGTTTCTTAAATAAGCAAGAACGACAATAGGAGAAGAATAATACCACACAGATCTAGAAATTATTTCTTTTTAGTCAAATATGTTCTTTGTTTTGGTATTTTCAGCATGAGAAATTAAAAAAATGTCCTCCTGGATTCTGAGAAATATTTTTTCTTGTGTCCTTAATAAGAAAATCCTTTCTCCTCTCCTTATAATATTCTTGATTGATGCTCCTGAAATGAACAATAAGAAAAAAAACTTACGTTACTAAAAATCTAGTCCAAAATAACAATGCCTCCAACTCATCACGTGCTATCTCTTGCTCTTTTGTCATTCAAAGTTCAATTCATAGCTGACATTTTTCGGATAAATAGCAAAAAAAAAAGGTGGAAAAGTGGCCCAGTTTCGAGACACGAGAGAATGGTAATTTGCTATTCGCTTCATCATTGTCATGGTTGTGGCAGTAGGTGCAACCTAGTAAAGAGTGAACCACAGCCTTGAAAATGGTGTCAGATCAATGATCCCATCTTCAAAGCCCCACTCTTTACGCTAAGGTTTGACTTTTTCAAAACTCTACTTCTTATCACAATAAAAAAATTTAGCGTAAAGAGCAGGGCGTTGAGGAGGGGATCATTGGTCTGACGCCATTTTCGAGAGGTTTTGGGTTTTTTTTTTCTAAGTCACCACAATTTTTTTCACATATATGTAATATATGCGACAAATTTCCTTTCGTTTTAAGTTTTAATGCTGCTACTTACTTTCAGTTGAAAAAAATTCTTTTTATTTAATTTCTCATTATTTTTTTCCTAATGCTGGAAATTTCAGCACCCCCTTCATGGAAATTTACTTCCCTCATGATAAATTCCTCCATGGAAAAATTACTCCATGTAACCCCTTCCCCTTATCAAGCCCTCCTCCCCAACGCGAAAAAGTTACCCTGAATGTGTCTGTACACTTCCCAATAACCATTACAATATGTAAACAATGATCAGAGTTTGTAACTTCCAGCCCCTCCCCCAAGGACTGTGGGGGATTAAGTCGTCCCCAAAGACATAGTTAATAGGTTTTTCGACTATGCTGAGCAAAATGGCTGTATCAAAATTTTGATCCGCTAACTTGGGGGAAAATGAGCGTGGGAGGGGTCTTGGTGTCCTCCTATATTTTGGTCACTTAAAAGGGGCACCCAAGCTTTTAATTTCCATTAGAATGAGCCTTCTCCCGATATTCTAGGACCATTGTGTGGATGCGATCACCCGTTAAAAAAACAAAAAAATTAAATAAAAAAGCAAATAAGCACGTATCTGTGATGATTTCTGGCTAAATATACATAATTCTACATATTTTTATATAGGAGCTTGAAACTTCTAGAGCAGGGTTCTTTGATACGCTGCAATCTGATCTTCTGAATCTTCGTGAAAATTTTATGACTTTTAGGGGGTGTTTCCTCCTATTTTCTAAAAGATCCCAAATTTTCTCAGGCTTGTAACTTTTGATGGTTAAGACTAAACTTGATGACACTTTTACATTTAAATCAGAATAAGCATCCGATTCTTTTGATATAGTTATTGGTATCAAAGTTCTGTTTTTTAGAATTTTGGTTACTATTGAGCCGGATCGCTCCTTACTACAGTTCGTTACCACGAACTGTTTGATTAAGGGGATTGGGAAGTGAAACATGAAAGTAATGAGAATTTGTGAACCTCAGAATTAGGAATTTGAGCCGTTGATATTATAATAGCACCCATTTCATTCTTCCCAGCTTTTCTAGTTCGGAAATGCCACACAAAGTACAATTTTTGATGTCATATAGACCTTTATGATGACGTTATTTAGTCAATAGTACAATAGACTAGATAGAATATTTTTTGTCTAGGAGCTCATCTTCCTCCACCTTACAAAGAACTTCCACCCCTTGTTAATAGTTGACCACTGAATTATGAAGCAAATGACTTCAGTTAAATAAAGCACGAAAATAAACTCCAGAAATATTTCTGTGAAATAACAAGGGAAGCGTCACCTTGCAGTACCTTTGTGGACATTACCCAAGTTTTTCCACAAAAAAAATATTGCCTGATAATTCAATCCCTAAAATTTTCCCTGGACAATTCCTTCTAAAAAAATTTCTCTGGCCAATTCCACCTTAACCTTCTCTCCATACGTAACATTGTGCATCCAAAGAGGAAGAAATACAAATAAAAACAGTTTTATGGAAGATTTCATGTAATTCCTCCCAAAATGTTTTAAATGAAAAAAAAAACAACTAAGTTTATAATCCTATTTATCGTACGTACAGAAAAAATGACCTTTATTTGATAATTCAAATCATTTTTAAGTAGTGAGTGGCTTTACAAACAGTTCATGGTAACGAACTGTAGTAAGGAGCCGGCTAAATAGTAACCAAAACTCTAAAAAATGGAATTTAGATACCAATAGCTACAAAAAAAGAATTGCATTTTAGTGCTGATTTTAAATATATAAGTATCATCAAGTTTAGTCTTACCCATCAAAAGTTATGAGCCTGAGAAAATTTGCCATATTTTAGAAAATAGGGGGAAACATCCCCTAAAAGTCATAGAATCTTAACAAAAATCACACCATCAGATTCAAGGTATCAGAGAACCCTATTGTAGAAGTTTCAAGCTCCTATCTATAAAAATGTGGAGTTTTGTATTTTTTGCCAGAAGGCAGATCACGGATACGTGTTTGTTTGTTTTTATTTGTTTTTTTTTTTTGTTTTTTTTTTTCGAGGTTTTTTTCCCAGGGGTGATCATATCGACCCAGTTGTCCTAGAATATTACAAGAGGGCTCATTCTAACGGAAATGAAAAGCTCTAGTGCCCTTTTTAAGTGACCAAAAAATTGGAGGGCATCTAGGCCCCCTCCCACGCTAATTATTTTCCCAAAGTCAACGTATCGAAATTCTGAGATAGCCATTTTATTCAACGTGTTCGGAAAACCATAAAACTATGTCTTTGGGGACCAGTTACTCCTCCACAGTCCCCTTAGGACTGTGGGTTACTACAAGTTACAAACTTTGACCAGTGCTTACATATAGTAATGGTTATTGGGAAGTGTACAGATGTTTTCAGGGGGATTTTTTGGTTGGGGGAGGGGTTGAGAAGAGGAGGATATGTTGGGAGAACTGTCCATCGAGTAATTTAACATGGGGGAAGAAAATTTCCATGAAGGGAGCGCAGGATTTTCAGGCATTATTAAAAAAAAAAAAATGAAAAATAAGTATGAAAAAGTTTTTTCAACTGGAAGTAAGGAGCAGCAATAAAACTTAAAAAGAACAGAAATTACTACGCATATGAGGGGCTTACCTCCTCCTAATACCTCGCTCTTTGCGCTAAAGAATTTTTAGCAATTTCAACTATTTATTCTACTGCTGTTTTGATTCAGGGGTCATTCTTAATGAATTGGGACAAAATTTAAGCTTTAGTGTAAAGAGCGAGGTACTGACGGGGGGGGGGTGAATCCCACCATACATGTAACAAGAACATTGAGAATACAAAAGTTCGTTACGTAAGCTAATTTATAAGTTACGTATATCTTTTACTAATAAAAACATTCGTAGAAAATTAAAAGTTCTAGTTGGCTTTTTAAGTAACTAAAAAATCGAAGGACAACTATGCTTCCTCTCCCACTCCTTTTATTCTCAAAATCATTCGATCAAAACTATGAGAAAGCCATTTAGCCAAAAAAAATATGCAAATTTTGTTTTAATTATTCCTCTGCGGAGAGCCAAAATCAAAATTTGCATTGATTCAAAACCGTTCAGAAATTAAATAAATAAAATAAGTTTTTTTAACTGAAAGTAGGGAGCGACATTAAAACTTAAAACGAACAGAAATTACTTCGTGTATGAAAGGGGCTGCTTCCTCATCAACGCCCCGCTCTTTACGCTAAAATTCGGCTCTTTCTCTCAACTCTTCTTTTTAAAAAAGAGTCAAACTTTAGTGTAAAGAGCGGGGCGTTGACAATGCAATAAAATTCGTGTTAAGGAATATTGTGGACAAATAGTGTTTAATTTCAGTTTTTTTTTTTTTTTACAGAAAAAATAGTAACTTAATATTGCAGTCATAAAACATTCGTCTGTGCTAGTAGCATGGTTGCTATAAGGTCAGGCCCAGCATTGATATAGTTGCGGTGAGTACAGTTGCAAATCTACTTTTATTCTTTTGGACCTGGTGGGCCACCAGTAGGGTTGGCACCACGGCTAGTTCCTAGGGTGCTACGACTGCCCAATTTTGCGTACTATACGACGATTTTCGATGCTACAGTCAAGAATTTTACTGTAATAGTGCTAAAATAGCACTTTCGTGCGATTTTAGAACTATTATAGCAACCCTGAACGCGTGCTACATTGCTACACCTAACAAATTAGTGCTAAAATGGCATTTTTGTGGTACAGGTGGCAACCCAGGCCATCAGTGGTCTAATGATGTGCCATTAGTCATTAAATCTGTGGGATTATCTTTTTGGTGAGGTTGGCTGTATCTATGTAAAAATCTTAGCTATATTTAAAATATTGGTAAGTAAATTCAAAGTAGCAGATTTAGGCTCTTCCCTATAGAATTACAGAATAACAGAATTACAGAATTACAGAATAACAGAATTACAAAATAACAGAATTGAGGTATGAAAAGAAAAATGACCTTCCTAACCTGATTGTTCTTATGTAGAAGCATCCAACCCCAGGGAAGACTGGACCGGTGTAGCTGCATTAAAATGTTACTTTACAAGAATCTAAATCTAGATCTAATTTTGTATTAAATTTTGTTTAGTGTTTTGCAATGAATAATAGAAATTAAAACAAGAAGTATGTTGTGATGAACAGTAATTAAAGAGTGACAAATCTCAATAGTAAGCATAAAGTTGGAATTTTGGCAGAGTGTGAATAAACACATCTATAAAATTTGTGGTTTATCCTGGGTCCAAAAATGTTGAATTTTATAGGTTCAAACTAATCAAACAGTTCGTGGTAACAAACTGTAGTAAAGAGCGACCCGGCTGAATAGTAACCAAAACTCTAAAAAACGAAATTTTGATATCAATAGCTACATCAAAAGATTCGTATTTTACTGCTGATTTTAAATATATAAGTTTCATCAAGTTTAGTCTTACCCATCAAAAGTGACGAGCCTGAGAAAATTTGCCTTATTTTAAAAAAATAGAGGGAAACACCCCTTAAAAGTCCAAGAATCTTAATTACTCTTTAATTAAGTCACTCTTTAACTACTGTTCATCACAACATACCTCTTGTTTTAATTTTTAATATTCATTGCAAAACACTATACAACATATTAATACAAAATTAGATCTAGATTTAGATTCTTGTAAACTAATATTTTGACGAAGCTACACCGCTCCAGTCTTCCCTGGGGTCGGATGCTTCTAAATAAGAACGATCAGGTTAGGAAGGTCATTTTTCTTTTCTTATCTCAATTCTGATATAGGAAAGACCCCTAAATCTGTTATTTTGAAAATACTTACCAATATTTTAATATTGCTAAGATATAAAGCGTGATAAGTTCATAATAGTCAGAGCACCAGATTCTGTATCTCGCTTATTTCGACTAGTACCCATGCCGGAAGATAAAAAAAGTTAAGGGTGGATCCCAAGGTAGTCGACCATGCTGAAAACGAATATCGTAGGGCGCATGTTTGCTGTTAGGGTGTTTCTGAGATATAGGCTAAAAACACCAAATTTGGCCTATAATGGGTTTCGACGATTCAAAAAATTTTTTACAGATAAGATTGGTCAAATCCAGCGTACTCTTACATCAATAGAAAGAAGAGACTTGGGGCTACACGAATATGATTTTGTTTGTAAAAAAAAAAAAATAGTACACTTTTTACTGCAGTTTCAAAAAAATAAGATTTTTGTCAACAAATTTCTAACAAAAAAGCTAAAAACTCTGAAATTTTTTCAAGATAAAGTATTTTTTCTTCATATTAAAAAAGAAAGCCCTTTTAATTCCGAACACATTGAGCTAAGAAAAAAAGTTTAAATTATTGTATCTGGGGGGTATACAACTTTTTTAGCGAGTGTACCCGATAATAGGAATTTTGTTTAGTAACCTGCTACCTAGCCTGAAGTTGATTGATAAGCTAAGCAGAAGAAATCGATAAGCAAAAGACGAAAAAGCAAAGTGAGTCAGGTAGGCCAAGATAAAAAAAAAAACAACAGTTACTTCAGGTTGATTTAACATGTGGTCCTGACGCAAATACTGATTTGCTGATGGACGATAATGAATAATATGACACAAATTTGGAAGATCAAAAAAATATGAAAGAAATAGAAATTTTAAAAGCACTTTTGGTGTTGTAAAGTTGGCTGGTAAAAGGAGTGTAAAACCTTGAAAGGAGTGAAAGTATATGGGGTATCGTACGATACTATTAGACGACTCCTAGCAACAGCGGTAGACGAAATGAGGACTCACGCCACAGCAGACAGCGTTTATGTTCCTCCTGGCATAATAAAAGATGATGATTCGTTGATCCAATTTATACATGGCAACCTCGACTTTCTATGGTCCTCCCTCGGTGGCACATCGACTCATATTTCTAGTATGGCAATGGTGCAGACCTCGGAGCTCTGAAAGGACACCCAATCAAGAGTCGCCGTGTCATCTAAGCGCCAGAGAAACAGGTCAGTTGAATGTCTACCGAAATAAAAGCTTGAAATCAAGTGTCAGGGATCGAATATCTTAAGGAAAACGATGATTGAGAAAGAACTCCTTCCTGGTAACTTACTTCTCGAGACTCCAAAAAAAAATTAGACACTTGGACAGGGCGATAATGCTGGCTAGAGAATGCCCAACATAGCTTGTGGCCACAGAAGAAGGTACCCCGTCGTTACCAAGCTATCGAACGATTTGCACTAAAGTCTCGAAGGAAAATGTTCCTAAAAGCAACGTGTTTTACTTGCCTTTCCTTCATGAAGCACCAAACTACCATGCAACAGTCGAAAAATCTCTGCGAACGTTCATGGTGATGAGTAAAGCTGTCGTATGTGATGATGCAGTGGTCATGCAAGATCTCTTCATTTATCAGCTAACACAGGAAGTGAAAATTAAATACCTGGATGACTTCAAAAACGTAATCCTACGGATGGGAGGCTTCCACCTCCTACTCAACTATCTCAAGGCAGTTGGTAAGATGATGGAAAGCTCCGGACTCAAAGAGATTATAGTACAGGCAAAGCTGCTGCTTCCTGTACTTGCGAATAGGTATTTCAAGGGAAAGGCTACTACCAAGCTATCAATGTCTACTGCATACTGTACAAGGTCTTGCTAGCCCTCTACTGGGAGTCCTCGGAAGAGTATTACTCCGAAGCACAAGAAGACTTATCCCGTCTGGACCAGCTGGGAAGTGCCATTGAGTTATTCAGGACTTCATTGGCGAACGGTGCTAACACATGAACTGCACTTCAGGAGGCAAACGATACCTTAATCACTTTGGCTCCCATAATGAACGTCTTCAACACCCTGCGAAATGAGTCGCCCATGTTTTCTTTCTGGCGGTTGTTCTTGGAAATACTTGAAATAGTGATTTACTTCATTCAAGCTGAACGAGACTGTGACTGGGACAAGTGTGTCTCACTTGACAGCAACTGCTCGGATGTTGCCATACCTGGCGGTGGCTGACCATCCTCAGTATACAAGATGTCTCATACAGTATGATACATTGAAACATCACGAAGACAATCAGTCGACGATGACGCGATTACAACTTTCGCAAGATAGAGTTCGAGACATTTTCACTACATGTGGCAATCCGTTCAGCAGAGTGGACTTCGACCTAGTGAATATTGTGACGTCAGAAGTTGTGGAAGATGAGAAGATTGTTTCTGACATTACTTGAGCAGCCACAAAAGGATGAGAGGTGGTTGAGGACTTTCTGTGCAACAGGAAAGACGATGTGAAAAAGGTTGCACTCCGAACTTTTCCTTCAGAGAAAAAAACTCAGAAAGTGAAGGGTGTCCCTAGAACCGATCTCTTGAGCTCTGAAGTAACAGCCTTGAAAAGAATCATTACTGCTCAGTTGATTACGGCGAAGAAAAGGAGAAAGCGAAAAGGAGAAAAGGATGAAAGATAATCACAAAAGAGATTCTTCCTTTCCCTCCATCCATTTCTGAATATCTTCTGCAACAATCAACCAAGACATCCTCTGGCTGTAAAATGAGGACGGGGAACAAATCTGTGCTGTTGAACTGGCTAAGAAAAAAAGGAGGACTTGCAGCTTGGCCGGCGACTTTGAAATCCAAAAAAACAACATCAGCTTCAGTACACATCATTGATCTAGTGTCCAAGATAAGGTCATATCGGCCTGCCAGGTATGAAACAGTCAAATCCTTTGCGGAAAGATTGCTTCTATCGCTGCTGAATGATCTTCCGGAAGCTATTTCTGAAGTCCACATTGTCGCAGATCGGTACGACGAGTTGTTTGGGAAGATCACGGACACCGAAGAGTCGATCTCCTTGAAATCAGCATGCAGATTCTGACGAGGGAAAGGGAAAAACCTCCAGATTAACGCTCTTAGCACAATTGAAGAAAGGGATGCCACTCTTACAAGCTCAGCGTCTAAAAGCGGGCTCCTCGAAATTTTGTGTGAAACCTGGGAGCAGATGGGTTATCAGCTTCCGAATGCACACAACCTTTTTCTCTCAGGTGGGCTCAAGAAGAGATTCAAAGTGTCTCTGGTCGAGTGTGGCTGCAGTCCAACTTTACCAGAACACTGTGACTACAAAGAATGCTTGTCCTCCCACCACAAAGAGGCTGACCAACGCCTTATAACACATGCCAAGTACGCTAGAAGTTACGCTTGTAGCATCGTTGTGCATGCCAAAGACACAGACGTGGCCGTAGTCTGTGTTCATTTTTTTGAAGAGCTTCAAGCTGAAGGACTGAGCAAAATTTTCTTGAAGTTTCCGACTTACATTACCCCAGTACACGAGCTGGCGGATGGAGTCCACTTGTCCAAAGAGGAGCAGATTATGTTACCGTTCGTGCATTGTCTGTCAGGGTGTGACACAACGAACTTTTTCTTCGGTGTCGGGAAAGCTTCTTTCTTAAACACCGCGCCGTCTCCAACTTTTGCCTCAAAAATGGTGTCTGTGACGGAGCGGATCAAGGATGCAGAAGGGAAGCTTTCAGTCGATGTGTTTAGAGAAGTTTACGACCTATCAAAATCCCTGGTCATTGAAATGTACGGTAAACAGACCTGATTCAATTCACTGGCCAGTGTAAGGGCTTACATTTGGTGCCAGAAACAAGACGTGAGAAGACTGCCACCTTCTGACAACACCATCAAGCCATGCATACCAAGAGCCATATATTCTAAATGGATAATCTTGTCGTCAGTACAGGCTCGGCCGAACATTCCGGATCTACTTCTACATGGATGAAAGATGGCTGAAGGGGAATTAGATGCGGTCGTCTCAAGCTATAAAGGAGCATCAAGCCTGAAAGCTTACTGCAGATGCAAAAGTGGAAGATGCAGGAAAGACTGTAGCTGCTCAAAAATGAAAGGATGCTGCAGCTTATGCTCCTGCCGTGAACCGAGAAGGCCATGCAGGGAGTCTGACCTTGCCCTATCTGAATTCTCGGAAGAAGAAAATAAGGAATATTTTTGAAAGTTTTATTTGATACCTTCTACTTTTAATTACAAAAGGTCCCTAATCAGTCACTATTACCCAATTTTACGGGCAGGCCGAGTAGACAACTGCAGTGCGCCGACTGAATCCATCTGTGAAGCAGAATTATTTCATGTAGTAAATAGCTCAGTCGTATAAGTGGCAAATCAGGTCCCAAAAAGGTAATTGCAGACGCCTTAGTACACCAGAAAACATATTCGTCCATTCTAAAAAAACACTTTTTTTAGTCAACATTTTTTTAGACCCATTTTTATTTTTAAGTAAAAGTTAAAAATTTTAAGCATTTAGGAAGTTTGAAGTATTTCTACTCTTTGAAGAAAAAAAATCATGTCCCTTTTCACGATACGGCTAGTGATCATTTCAGTGACACTCCAAAAAAATCGCAGACATTTTAAAAATAAAAATAGTTTATATTTTTATAGCTCAAATTGTGTGGAATTAAATGAACTTTCTTTTCGAATATGAAAAAAAAGTGTGTTACCTTGAAGAAATTTTGGGTTTTTAGCCTTCGTTTGAAATATTTGTCGAATTTTACAGCACTTATTTTGAAACTGCAGTAAATAGAGAAAAAAATGGTCTTTTTTGTCAGTTAAAAAATCAGATTCTTGTAGATCTAGATCTCTTCTTTCGATTGATGTAACATTACGCAGGATTTCTCAACCCAATAACTCACAAAAAAATCCTGAATCGTCACACTTAGTTATAGGCAAAATTTGACGTTTTTGGCCTATATCTCTGAAACGCCCAAACGGCGAACATGCGCCCTACTATATTCATTTTCAGCATGGTCGACTACCCAATGATCCGTCCTCAGCATTTTGTATTTTCCGGCATGGGTGGGTGCACGATACAGAATCTGGCGCCTTGACTATAACATCAACGTGATTTAAAATTCTTCTTTTTTTGTAGATGCAGCCAGCCTAACCAAAACAGGTGATCTCGCAGTTTGCATGACTAATGGCACATTATAAGATCACTGATAGCCAGGGTTACCACCTATACCACTAAAATGCTATTAGGGTTACCAGATATATATACTATAATTTGTTATGTGTAACAATGTAGGACGTGCTCAGGGTTGCTAAAATAGTTCTAAAATGGCACAAAAGTACTATTTTAGCACTGTTACAGTCAAATTCTTGACTGTAGCACCAAAAATTGTTGTACAGCACGCAAATTTTCTAAAGAACTTTTCTTTAGAAGCCAAGTTCTTATAATCAGTTGGTAAGTAGCAGCAATATATTATCAGGTTTGCAACTTTTATACCAAGAAAAAACTCGTTCTCGACAAATACTGATGCCAAAAAGTGAGAACTAATTAATGCCGCCAGTGTGTCTGAAGGTCTTCCTCTACCCAAATTGTTAGCTGACACTGCGAAAAGGCGAGTTTTGTCTTTGACTTTCAACGATGATAGTGAGTCGGCTGAAAGGAAATGTTCTTGTAGACACAAAACGATGTTGCAAGACATCGAGCTTTCAATCGGTGGGAGTTAATTGACTACACCACCATTCAGATTCCACAAAGACAATCTTAGCTCAGAGTAGATCAGGGCTTCATAATGGGCTTTCTGGCTACGGGGCACTTTCAACACTTTCGCACAGATGGTGAGTATGCTTACACAGAGCACTCATCAGTGCATATGGGTTTATATTCATTGTTCGCATCATTGCCACTACAACAGGAACACTGAATAGAGGTTTTACAGTCCTTAGCAGCAAGACCATACTCTTGGCACTGAAAACACCTCATCGGCAAATACCTTTTACGAAGCATATTCAGAAGCAATCATAGCCCATAGTTTTATGGTTGTTCATTACTAATTGTAAATCGTCCTTACTTTCAAAGCCAAGCTTGTGTGAGCGAGTTTGTCAAATTCTCTCGGATTTTGTGCAATATCTAATCATTGAACCTAGATTGTACGGCGAGACCTCATCGGGAACATGTCTTATAATAACACAATGAGCGGGGTCTTCATCCGAGCATCAGTGTCAATAGCACTGTTTAGCGCTTCAGCAAGACACTTCGATGCATCTTTATTATCAAGTATAATGCACCACTCTTTACTAAGATGCCTCAGTTTCACTATATGGGTGCAGAAATTACCACCGAGAACCTCAAGATACCCCTTACAACTGAAGGGCTTCTTGAGTGCTTTCAGAGGTTGTTTGAGAATCACAGAGTAAGAAGGTTTTGCTGTACCCGGAAGGTATGTTGCATTTACACCGATCTGATGAAGCTTAAATGGGCGTTAAGATCGTCCGCGGTAAAATGAAGCTCGTTGAACTGGCGAGTCAATGTGGCTTTAACCTCCCCTGAGAGTATGAGTACCTCGTCAGGCTCAAAAACTTGGAATAAATTAAAAACTTGGGAGGGGGACTACTTTCTTCTCGTCACAAGTCCGGAGCGGCCAACTGCCATAATTCATCCTTTGCCTTATTCAGCATGTTAGCTTTCAAATACTGTTCTTTCTTCGCCACTATTTCATCAAAATCTTTACCAGCTTTGATTGCTTGGAAGACGAAGTTCCAAACGGGGTTATAAATCAATCTAGGCTTCACACTGCTCACTTTCCTATCGAAATGAAATGGCCTCTGACGCAGTAAGAAAAATTAGTGGGCAATCTGATTCAGATGCAAAATCGAAGAATGTGGTCCAATCAGAGTGGCCGGGGGTGGAGCAAATAGTAATCAGAGAATACGTAGATAACTTCGAAGACAGCAGTGTCTTTCTATGACGAAAATATAACGGTTCAAAATAGGGATGTAACCTTTTAATCGACAATGAAGCAAATATAAAATTTTTAATTGAATATTTCCGACACATATAGAGTGTCCATCATCAGCAGTTTTACTACTGATGATAGACACTGCATATGTCTCGGAAATTTTCAGTTAAAAATTTTATTTTTGTTTCATTGTCGATTCAAAGGTTGCATCCCAATATTGAATTGTTATAATATCAGATAATAAAAAAACTTCGTAAGAAGTTATAAATAAGGCTTGATCATGGTCTAATTAAAAGATCTGATACCTCCCAAATGAATGTAGAGGAATAATCATTTGAAAAAATTCCCTATTAACCTTTCAGTATCTTTTTTATAACTACCATACACATATTTCTATAGTGCTTCTGTGTTCGTATTGACCCAGTGGTCATAAAATGTCGCAAGAGGGCTTATTCTAACAGAAATGAAAAGTTTTAGCGGCCTTTTTAAGTGACAAAAAAAATTGAGGGCACCCAGGCCCGCTCCCACGCTCATTTTTTTCCCAAAATCACCGGATCCTCTGAGATAGCAATTTTGTTTGGAATAGTCAAAAAACCTAAGAATTATGTCTTTGGAGACAACTGACTTCCTCACAGTCCTCGTGGGAGGGGCTGCAAGTTACAAACTTTTACTAGTGTTTACACATATTAATGGTTATTGGGAAGTGTACAGACACTTTCAGGGGGATTTTTTGTAAGGGAAGAAGGGGTTGAGGGGATGGGGTTATGCGGGGTGGAAATATCCATTGAGGTATTCGTCATGGGAGAAGAGAATTTCTATGAAGGGGGCACAGGATTTCTTAGCATTTTTTTTAAAGAACAATGAAAAAAGTAAATTTGAAAAAGTTTCTTCAACTGAAAGTAAGGAGCAGCATTAAAACTTAAAACGGACAGAAATTATTACGCGTATGAGGGGTTCACCTCCTACTACTACCTCGCTATTTACGCTAAAGTAATTTCATTAATTTCAACTATTTATTCTATGGCCTTTTTGATTCAGGCGTCATTCTTACAAAATTGGGACAAAATTTAAGCTGTAGTGTAAAGAGCGAGGTACTGACGAGGGGTGAATCCCCTCATATATTTAATAAAAACATACGAGTTTATAAGTTCGTTACGTAAGTTAAATCGTAAGTTACGTATATTTTTACTAATAAGAACGTTCGTAAAATTAAAAGTTCTCGTTGCCTTTTTAAGTAACCAAAAAATTGGAGGGTAACTAGGCCTGCTCCCCGCTTCTTTCTTCTCAAAATCGTCCGATCAGTACTCTGAGAAAGCCATTTAGCCAAAAATTAAATTAATACGCAAACTTCTTTTTAATTATTAAAGCGCGGAGAGCCAAAATCAAAACATGTATTTACTCAAAATGTTCAGATATTAAATAAAAAAAAGTTTATTTAACTGAAATTCAAGAGTGACTTTAAAACTTAAAACGAACAGAAATTACTCCGTAGGTGAAAGGGGCTGTTCTCTCCTCAACGCCCCGCTCTTTACGCTAAAATGTTCTTCTGTTTTAAAAAGTAGAGTTGAGAGAGTGAAACTTTAGCGTAAGGAGCGAGGCGTTGAGGAGGGAACAGCCCCTTTCATATATGGAGGAATTTCTGTTGGTTTTAATTTTAATTTCGCTCCATACTTTCAGTTAAAAAAACTTGTTTTTTTTTGTATTTAATTTCAGCTAGAGGTCATCTCACACAACTTGAATGGATAAGAAACATTCACGAAGCTTAGATTACAGGATAGGCTTTGCATTTGTCCAGCGTGTTAGAAGGACAAATTTAATCAATTAATGAATAAACTACAGTTATTTGAGTGGCCTGAGAAAATTTATACTTTTAGTAGCGTTAAAAAGAAAGCTAATGAGCTAGTTAAAACAATAAAAAAAGTGCTTGTCTAGTCATCTAAGGAGGTATATCAATGTGAATTTGCAACACGGAAGTACTTGCCATACAATAGCAGAAAGGATAGGTTTTAGAAAAAAAAATCTTTTTTTGATCCATGATTGTTAAACACATCTACCAACCCCTTACCCCTGAACCGCATCATAAAATCAAATAATGGTCGGAATTTAAAATAAAAGATATCCGTAACGAGGTCCTTCCAAATAGAAAATGTCATTAAGATCCGATTACTCCTTCGTAAGTTAAAAATACTTCATTTTTCCAATTTTTCAAAATTAGCCCCCCCAACTCCCCTAAAGAGAGCGTATCCGTTCCGGTTATATCAATCACGTATCTAGGACTCGTGCTTATTTTCCCCACCAAGTTTCATCCCGATCCATCCACTCTAAGAGTTTTCCAAGATTTTAGGTCCCCCCCCCCCAATGCCACTGGATCCAGTCAGGATTTAAAATAAGAGCTCTAAGACACGATATCCTTCTAAACAACAAATTTCATTAAGATATGATCACTTCTTCGTAAGTTAAAAATACGTCATTTTTTCTAATTTTTTCTATTTAAAATTAAACTAAAATTTTTAAATTTATATTAATATATTAAAGTTTAAAATTTAAAATATTAAAAATTGACATTAATTTTTGTTCTATTTTTCTATTTAAGAATTTGCGATCGCTATATGTAACTAGGTAGATACCCAGTGCCATAAAAATGAAGCAATCTTCTGTGCCCTGTAAAAAGGTTTTTAATCTGCTATTTGGGTAGATTTTGATGTAAAGATAAGGTCATCTTTATTTTCAAAAAAGTTAGCCAGTTTTTTTCTAACAGAATTTTAAACTCATCAAACAATTTTGCACATAAAAACTCATAGTTTTACGGTCTATATGAAAGGGCTGAGATGCACTAAAGTCATTAAAGGAAGGACCCCAAAAATTTGCAATAATTTGGTCGGAATAATCGGTATAATGGCTAACATGTGCCAAATAGCTAATTCCATTCAAAGTAGGACTCATAACCCTCGGCCAATTATAAGGTCGATCATTTTTCCGTATCTTAATATACTTAATTCCAATGCTCTGAAATCCATTGGAAACACTTCTGCAAGAGCGGTTATCACATGCGTTTGAGCTGTATTAAAGATGAAATAAAAAACAAGTTTCTTTAACTGAAAGTAAGGAGCGACATTAAAACTTAAGACAAACCGAAATTATTAAACAAGGTTAAACTATACAAGTGAACTAAACTAGGTTGATATACAAGTGATCAGATCTGTAACACATTCTTTGGTCGAGATTTTTTAGTCTATATCGTATTTTCGGGATTTGCGGACAAGTATAGCAGCACTATAAAATCTTTTCTCAAATGTTGTCTTTGAAAAGATATTTAAAATATTCGGTACAAATTAAAGTTTACTAGATTTATAAATATAATGCTCTTGGATAAGCACGACATCAGGGCATAAGTCGACTAGTGTTTATTTTCTAGTTTTGCCGCTACAGAATAACAATGTTATAAGTTAATTTGTAGAAACTGTAAGTTATTCCTATGCTTATTTACATGAGACGGGTTCTACATTCATGATACATAATCAATATTTCTTTTCTTTGGGTGCAAAATCTGAAATTTAGCAATGACATGTTTAAAAATCCCAAGAGTAGATGAAGAGCAAAGCGACCTTACTTGCAAGTTCAATCTATTTCATTGCAAATTCTGATTTATGTTCAATTGAAAACAGTTATGCGCTGATGACCTTACCAAATTTCAATTACTGCTCGAAATTCATTCTGAAGAAAACTTCATTAACAATTTCGACCCTTTGTGTATTCCTTAGTCCATGAGACTCACGGGCAGCAGGGTGAGGTCGGTATTCTGTAATTATCTAATAAATCTCTTGAGTTTTTTTTAAACTTTATCACCCTTTGTTGAATAAATATAAAATACAGACCTCACTCCGCTGCCCGTGGGGCTCATGGACAAATACGCTTCGCTCTATAGGTAATGTTACCTGTAAGCAAGGCCACTTTATGGATTTTTAGTTTCGTTGGAGGGGGTTTTAGAAAGCTAAAAAATGGATGCGCTTTTCTAATAATGACAAAGAAACGATATACGATCATCAGAATCTTGCTATATGCAGTAATTCGCACTTTAGAGCACTTGGAACAAAAGGAACATTTACCAAAAGAATAATGAAAAGTTAAAACATTAGAATCCTAATCTTTACACGACAAGCTAAGATAGAATAATTATTTTTTTTTTTAGTTTTAAAGAACGCTAGAAAAAAAGAGCATATGATAATTTAACCCTCAAGCTCATCTTATGCAATCAATTAAATAAAAAGAAAAAGAGTTTTTTAACTGAAAATAAGGAGCAATATAAAATTTAAAACGAACAGAAATTAATTCGTATATGAAAGAGGCTATCCCCTCCTCAACACCTCTTTACGTTAAATTTTTGATTGTTTTAAAAAGTAGCACTGTGATAAAGAGTCCAACTTTAGCGTAAAGAGTGGGGCGTTGAGGAGGAGATAGCCCCTTTCATATGCGGAATAATTTATGTTCGTTTTAAGTTTTAATATAGCTCCTTCCTTTCGGTTAAAAAACTAATGCATGTTTCGATTTTGGCTCATCGTATATGAATTATTAAAACGAAATTCGTATCTTAATTTTTGCTTTTTTTGACAAAATGGCGTTTTCAAAGTTTTGAACGGACAATTTTGAGAAAAAGGGGCGGGGGAGACCTAGTTGACCTCCAATTTCTTGGTTACTGAAAAAGGCCACTGGAACTTTTAATTTTATTAACGAACGTTCTTGTTAGTAATAAATATACGTTACTTTCATAACAAACTTCTATATTCGTATATTTTTATTAATATACGATAGCAGTATTTTTATATGAGGGGGTTTGTTCCCTGGACAATGCCTCGCTCTTTACACTAAAGCTTGAATTTTGCTTCCATTCTTTGAGAATGACCCCTTAATCACAGAGACCATTCAATTAGAATAAATAGCTCTTTTGAAACAGGTGGTTCCAAAATCACCCCTATCTTTTTGCCCACGCTCACAATGCCCACTGACTGAAAATGCCCACGACTCGAAATGGCCACGATTCAGAATGACCACAAAAAATTGGTATAGTTCGAAATGTCGGCGGCTTAAAACGCCGACAGTTCCAGATGCCGACGGTTCAACCTAGTCACATGGGATATGAACATCATCCTAGTTTACAATGCCGACTGCCGAAACCGTCCACAGGAGACACCAAAATCATCCTGGGACAGTCGGACTATGAGATTATAAGTGATAGGCTTAACCGAGGAAATGGTTTGAAAAATAATTGTTTTCTGTGTTCCTTAATCAGTTTAGAATTGTTTGCGTTCAAGTAAAGAAGCAATGTCGTATAAAATTGGGCCAACATAGAAAGCAAATCCAGGAAATTACAAATCCACCAGTTACTCCCGTCACCCACCCGGCAACTTCCACTTTTGTCAGTTTTTACCCTGTCTAGGATGAAATGGCACCCTCCCAGCACCGGTGTACACGGGTTTGGGGAGTGAGCAGCCCCTCGTCTCATCCCCAATTAGGGACTTGAACTTAAAATTTATCAAATCGTGGGCATATTCAGTCGTGGGCATTTTGAGCCGTGGGTATTTAGAGTCGTGAGCATTTTGAGCTATTGGCATTTTGAGTCGTGGGCCTTGTGATCGTGGGCATTTTGAGTGTTAGCCTTTGAAATTACTAAAAATGCTTTAGCGTAAGGAGCAAGGCACTGAGAAGGGGACAAACCCCTTCATATAAGCAATATTTCCCGGTTGTTTTAAGTTTTCATTTTACTCCTTAGTTCCAGTTGAAAAAATAGTATTTTTTTAATGTTTCATTGTTTTTTAAATTATGCTTGGAAAATCCAGCCCCCCTTCTTGGAAATTCTCTTCCACCCTGATAAATTCCTCTATGGAGAGATCCTCTCACGTAAACCCTCCAAACAACCCCTCCATCAGATAAAATCCCCCCCCCCCTGAAAATTTCTCTCACTCTGAAAGATATACCGAATTTGTGGTGTAGAGCATATTTAGTATATATCACCATAAGGGCAAATATTTATATAAAAAAACTGACCTATTTCTATGGATACCTTAATTATGCAGGCTAAACATAGTTTTGACAAGATTTTTTGCAGAAACTAAATATCAGCGGGGGGAGGGGTAAACTGAGGTCTGAGGGGTATGCTTGGGTAAAGAGGTGGCAGTTCCCCCCATTCCCAACATCAAATTAAATTTTGAGCTCTACACATGTCATTTACCATCCCAAAACATACTCCCCAAACCCTCTTCCTTGGAAAATACCTCCCAGAAAATGCCCCCACGGAAAAATACATGACCCCCCAAGTAAATACCCACCCACCCTCCAGAAAATACCCCTAGGGGAAAATAAGGCTTTTCAAATTCGACAATTTTGTTTCAGTTTTTTTTTGTAGGGGTAAGGAATTTTGGCACCCGTGCATTATAGGCCACTCACTCAAGTTTACGCTATGTAAAAATCGAGCAAACATACCGGTTTCTTAGTTCATTTCTTTTAGCTTTGCGTGAGACAAGACAAAGACAAGTGACAGAATAGAGCGGAAATATATATAATTTGGGCTATACATTTGCAAATAAGGAAGTTGGGGTACAGTATTTGAACAGTTCGAAGACGGAAAACAACTCTTACTTCATAATATGCAAAATAATTGTACCAAACCCATTTTACACGCAGATCCGCTATACTTTACCCCCTCCACCGAATGTAGAAGTATATAGCCCAAATTTGTTTCTAAAGTAACGAAAAAAAAAACTAACGAAGAAACCGTTTGTTGTTGAGTTTCACACATCGTAAAACGCTGCTTGTGCCTTATACGCCACTCACTCAAGTTTACGATTTAAAAGTTTTATAGTTTGAGACAGTTTTAAAAGTTTACAAGTTTTACACAGCGTAAACTTGAGCGAGTATTAATATAATAAATAAGTACCAAAATTCCTTCCCCTTTGGAAAATAAAAGAATAAGTCATATAAAGTGTCAAATTTCGAAAATCTTATTTTCCCTGGGGGGGGTCTTTTCTGGGGGGTACTTACCTAGGGTATATTCTGGGAGTGGGGTATTTTCCGCTGGGGAGGGGAAATTTTCTACGGGGTTTATTTTCTAGTGGGGGGTATTTTTCGGGAGAGTATATTTTCTGTGGGGGTCAATATTCCTAGGGGTAGTTTCAAGGCTGACTATTTTCTGCAGAAGGGTAAGTGCAAGGGATACTTTCTGTGTGAGGGAGAGGGGAGTAAACGCCAGCCACCTGTTCACCCTGCTTCGCTTTCAAGGAAAAACAACCATTTTACTTGATCCGCCAAATTTCCTTTGTTTTTAGCATTAGGCTTTGTTCCAAGATTTTGATGTCTTATTTGGGTGATTGCGGATTTTGAAATCTCCTGGGGGAACTGTTGGAAAAAGGAAACTTATGTGTCTTGTTACCGGGTTGAAATCCCAAGAATTGAAAACAAGTTTGAAAACAAAAGAAGGTTGAAATGAGATTTGTTCTATAATAGAGCTCAGAGAAGCAACATATTTTATAATATTGTTAAAAGCTAGTTAAATTTATAATTTGTATACTGTTCGGAGTCTGGAATACTGCATTACCAAAAGTTCTTGTAAGTGTCTGTTAGTCGCATAAAACAACTAGGCCTACTTCTGAGAAGACTTGTGTTTTCAGTTAATGGGAGGAGGGAGACGTAGCCCAAAAAGTACTTTAGAGCTGATGATTTGTAAAGTTTCTTCGGTAAAATTCTAGTTAATTGATTTCTTGCTGTCTCAGAAAGAGTTTAGGTTAGAAAAATGAAACTCAAAGGTGGGTCTACAGGGTAAAGTATGTCCCGTGAAGATATTTTAAAGTACCCACCTCCACTCCTTCTACCTCTATAGGGCCCTGAAATTTGCATAATTTGTGGTTTAGAATGTCTTTAATAAATATTCTTGTATTCTTATTTATTCACGTTTATCGAACAGTTCGTGGTAACGAACAGTAGTGAGCGACCCGGCTCAATAGTAACCAAAACTCTAAAAAACGGAATTTTGATACCAATAGTTACATCAAAAGAATTGCATTTAAATGGTGATCTATATATATAAAAATAAGTTGTCTGTCTGTCTGTCGAGTGACGTCATTATATGACGTCTGAATTATTTCATCATATACCAATTCAAAAACGAATGTATTCAAGTCGAAGTAGCTGAGTTGGTAAAGCGTTATGTTTCAGGTTCCAGGTCCGAGAGGTTCCAGGTTCGGACCTTGGCTTTAGCATTAATACAAAAGAAGAAAAAAAAACTAAAAAATCTAAAAACTACAAAAAATAAAAAGAAAATACTAAAAAAACTAAAAAAAGCTAAAAAACTAAAAAAAAAATAAAAAAAAGGTAAAAAACTAAAAACTAAAAAAGAAAAAAAACTGAAAAAAAGGTAAAAACTACAAAAAAAACTAAAAAGAAAAAAAAACTAAAAACTAATAAAAAAAACTAAAAAACTAAAAACAGAAAAAGATAAAAACTAAAAACAGGATAAAAAACTGAAAAATAAAGGAGAAAAGGAAAACTGAAAACCGGGACACAGGGAATATAAATGACGACCGGGACAATCAAAGAGAAATTACAGACTAGGACACAAATAACGACCGGGAGATATAAATGACGACCGGGACACTCAAAGATAAATTACAGACCGGGACACCGGGAAACAAATGACGACCGGGACACCGGGACACAGGGAATATAAATGGCGACCGGGACACTAAAAGATAAACTACAGACCGGGACACCGGGAAACAAATGACGACCGGGACACCGGGACACAGGGAATATAAATGGCGACCGGGACGCTCAAAGAGATATTACAGACTGGGACACTGGGACACAAACGACGACCGGGATACTGGGAATATAAATGACGACCGGGACACAGGGACACAACTACAAGGGGGATGCCGGGGGCAAAGGGGAATATATAAATGACGACGGGGACACAGGGAATGTTCAATTAGCAATCACCATCAACAAAGCTCAAGGGCAATCATTAGAATAATCAGGTATAGATATGAATACGGATCGTTTTTCCCAAGGACCATTTTATGTTGTATGTTCAAGAGTCGGTAAACCTGACAATCTATTTATATGCACAGACAATGGGACATCGAAGAATGTTGTATATTCGCAAGTTTTACGTAGTTAAAAACATATATAAATATCTTTCTATATTCACAGGTGGGACACAGGGACACAACTAAAATGGCGCGTAACTAATATGGCGCGTAACGACTTACGGGCGCGCGGGGGGGGGGGGGCTTGGGGGGTGCTAACAGCTAGTTAACAGTTAGTTTTAAATATATAAGTTAGTTAGGTAAGTAAGGTTAGTTGGTAAGTAAGGAGCGACCCGGCTCAACAGTAACCAAAACTCTAAAAAACGGAATATATATATATATATATATATACTAGCTGTTGGGGTGGCGCTTCGCGCCACCCCGACACCTAGTTGGTGGGGACACTTTGCGCCCCCCCCAAACCCCCCTGCGCGTGTAAGTCGTTACGCGCCAGATTAGTTACGCGCAATTGTAGTTGTGTCCCTGTGTCCCACCTGTGAATATATATATATATATATATATATATATATATATATATATATATATATATATATATATATATATATATATATATAACTACGTAAAACTTGCGAATATACAACATTCTTGGCTGTCCCATTGTCTGTACATATAAATAGATTGTCAGGTTTACCGACTCTTGAACATGCAACATATAATTGTCCATGGGAAAAACTATCTGTATTCAGTTCTATACCACATTATTCTAATGATTGCCCTTGAGCTTTGTTGATGGTGATTGCTAATCGAACATTCCCTGTGTCCCTGTCGTCATTTATATATCCCCCTGTGCCCCCCGGCGTCCCCGTTGTTGTTGTTTCCCTGTGTCCCGGTCGTCATTTGTGTCCCGGTGTCCCAGTCTGTAATTTCTCTTTGAGTGTCGCGGTCGTCATTTATATTCCCTGTGTCCCGGTCGTCATTTGTGTCCCGGTGCTTTGTTGATGATGATTGCTAATCGAACATTCCTTGTGTCCCGGTCGCTTTCTTTTTGAGTGTCCCGGTCGTCAAACATATAATTGCCCATGGGAAAAACAATCTGTATTCAGATCTATACCTCATTATTCTAATGATTGCCCTTGAGCTTTGTTGATTGTGATTGCTAATCGAACATTCCATGTGTCCCCGTCGTCATTTATATATCCCCCTGTGCCCCCCGGCGTCCACGTTGTTGTTGTTTCCCTGTGTCCCGGTCGTCATTTGTGTCCTGGTGTCCCAGTCTGTAATTTCTCTTTGAGTGTCGCGGTCGTCATTTATATTCCCTGTGTCCCGGTCGTCATTTTTGTCCCGGTGTCCTGGTCTGTAATTTCTCTTTTAGTGTCCTGGTCGTCATTTATATTCCCTGTGTCCCGGTCGTCATTTGTGTCCAGGTGCTTTGTTGATGATGATTGCTAATCGAACATTCCTTGTGTCCCGGTCGCTTTCTCTTTGAGTGTCCCGGTCGTCAAACATATAATTGTCCATGGGAAAAACAATCTCTATTCAGATCTATACCTCATTATTCTAATGATTGCCCTTGAGCTTTGTTGATGGTGATTGCTAATCGAACATTCCCTGTGTCCCCGTAGTCATTTATATATCCCCCTGGGCCCCCCGGCGTCCACGTTGTTGTTGTTTCCCTGTGTCCCGGTCGTCATTTGTGTCCTGGTGTCCCAGTCTGTAATTTCTCTTTGAGTGTCGCGGTCGTCATTTATATTCCCTGTGTCCCGGTCGTCATTTTTGTCCCGGTCGTCATTTGTGTTCCGGTGTCCTGGTCTGTAATTTCTCTTTGAGTGTCCTGGTCGTCATTTATATTCCCTGTGTCCCGGTCGTCATTTGTGTCCAGGTGCTTTGTTGATGATGATTGCTAATCGAACATTCCTTGTGTCCCGGTCGCTTTCTCTTTGAGTGTCCCGGTCGTCAAACATATAATTGTCCATGGGTAAAAAAATCTCTATTCAGATCTATACCTCATTATTCTAATGATTGCCCTTGAGCTTTGTTGATGGTGATTGCTAATCGAACATTCCCTGTGTCTCGGTCGTCATTTATATATCCCCCTATTACGTCCCCGTTGCTGTTGTTTCCCCGTGTCGCGGTCGTCATTTATATTCCCTGTGTCCCGGTGTCCCGTCGTCATTTTTGTCCCGGTAGTCATTTGTCTTCCGGTGTCCCGGTCTGTAATTTCTCTTTGAGTGTCCTGGTCGTCATTTATATTCCCTGTGTCCCGGTCGTCAATTGTGTCCCAGTGCTTTGTTGATGGCGATCGCTAATCGAACATTCCTTGTGTCCCGGTCGCTTTCTCGTTGAGTGTCCTTGTCGTCATTTATATTCCCTATGTCCCGGTCCTCATTTTTGTCCCGATGTCCCGGTCTGTAATTTTGTCAGTCGAAAATATGACATCAGTCGACACACAAACATGACGTCACTCGACAGACATACACACACACACACAGACAACTTATTTTTATATATATATATAGATATACTAGCTGTTGGCGTGGCGCTTCGCGCCACCCCAACACCTAGTTGGTGGGGGCACTTCGCGCCCCCCCAAGCCCCCCCGCGCGCGTAAGTCGTTACGCGCCATATTAGTTACGCGCCATTGTAGTTGTGTCCCTATGTCCCACCTGTGAATATAGATAGATATATATATATACATATATATATATATATATATATATATATATATATATATATATATATATATATATATATATATATATATATATATATATATATATATATATATATATATATATATATATATATATATATATGTTTTTAACTACGTAAAGCTTGCGAATATACAACATTCTTTGCTGTCCCATTGTCTGTGCATATAAATAGATTGTCAGGTTTACCGACTCTTGAACATGCAACATATAATGGTCCATGGGAAAACAATCCGTATTCAGATCTATACCTCATGATTCTAATGATTGCCCTTGAGCTTTGTTGATGGTGATTGCTAATCGACCATTCCCTGAGTCGCCATCGTCATTTTTATATCCCCCTGTGCACCCCGGCGTCCCCTTTGTAGTTATGCCCCTGTGTCCCGGTCGTCATTTATATTCCCTGTGTCCCGGTCGTCATTTGTGTCCCGGTGTCCCAGTCTGTGATTTCTCTTTGAGCGTCCCGGGCGTCATTTATATTCCTTGTGTCCCGGTGTCCCGGTCGTCATTTATATCCCCCTGTGCCCCCGGCGTCCCTGTTGTAGTTGTGTCATTTATATTCCCTGTGTCCCGGTTGTCATCCCGGTATACATTCGTTTTTGAATTGGTATATGATGAAATAAATTTTCAATTTTTTCCCTTTTTTTCCTTTTAGTTTTTTTTTATTGGTTTTGACCTTTTTTTAGGTTTTTTAGTTTTTTTCTGTTTTCTTTTTAGTTTTTTTTGAAGTTTTTATCTTTTTAGTTTTTTTATTTTTATTTATATTTTTTTAGTTTTCTTTTTCTCCTTTATTTTTCAGTTTTTTTCCTTTTTTTAGTTTTTTTTCTTTTTTAGTTCTTTTAGTTTTTACCTTTTTTAGTTTTTTTTAGTTTTTTAGATGAAAATTTTTTTTAGTTTTTTACCTTTTTTTCTTTTTAGTTTTTTATTGGTTTTTACCTTTTTTTTAGCTTTTTTAGTTTTTTTCGTTTTTTCTTTTTACTTTTTTTTTAGTTTTTATTTTTTATTTTTTTTATTTTTATTCTTAATTTTATTAGTTTTCTTTTTCTCTTCTATTTTTCAGTTTTTTCCTTTTTTTTAGTTTTTTTTTTAGTTTTTAGTTTTTTACCTTTTTTTCTTTTTAGTTTTTTATTGGTTTTTACCTTTTTCTAGCTTTTTTAGTTTTTTTTCGTTTTTTCTTTTTACTTTTTTTTTTAGTTTTTATCTTTTTTATTTTTTTTTATTTTTATTCTTAATTTTATTAGTTTTCTTTTTCTCTTCTATTTTTCAGTTTTTTCCTTTTTTTTAGTTTTTTTTAGTTTTTAGTTTTTTAAGTTTTTTTCCTTTTTTTAGTTTCTTTAGTTTTTTAGTTTTTCGGCTTTTTTATTTTTTTATTAGTTTTTAGTTTTTTTGTAGTTTTTGCCTTTTTTTAGTTTTTTCAGTTTTTTTTTAGTTTTTAGTTTTTTAGAAACATGACGTCACTTGATCCACAGATCCACAGATCCACAGATCCACAGACAACTTATTTTTATATATATATATATATATATATATATATATATATATATATATATACTAGCTGTTGGGGTGGTGCTTCGCGCCACCCCAACACCTAGTGGGTGGGGGCGCTTCGCCCCCCCCCCTCAAATCCCGCCGCGCGTAAGTCGTTACGCGCCATTGCTGTTGTGTCCCTCTGTCCCACCTGTGAATATATATATATATATATATATATATATATATATATATATATATACTAGCTGTTGGGGTGGCGCTTCGCGCCACCCCAACACCTAGTTGGTGGGGGCGCTTCGCGCCCCCCCCAAGCCCCCCCGCGCGCGTAAGTCGTTACGCGCCATAATAGTTACGCGCCATTGTAGTTGTGTCCCTATGTCCCACCTGTGAATATAGATAGATATATATATATGGTTTTAACTACGTAAAACTTGCGAATATACAACATTCTTTGCTGTCCCATTGTCTTTGCATATAAATAGATTGTCAGGTTTACCGACTCTTGAACATGCAACATATAATGGTCCATGGGAAAACAATCTGTATTCAGATCTATACCTCATGATTCTAATGATTGCCCTTGAGCTTTGTTGATGGTGATTGCTAATCGACCATTCCCTGTCCCGGTGTCCCGGTCGTCATTTACATCCCCCTGTTTCCCCCGGTGTCCCCGTTGTAGTTGTGTCCCTGTGTCCCGGTCGTCATTTATATTCCCTGTGTCCCGGGTCCCGGTCGTCATTTGTATCCCGGTGTCCCGGTCTGTATATACATTCGTTTTTTAGTTTTGTTTTTCTCCTTTATTTTTTTCCTTTTTTTTTCTTTTTTAGCTTATTTAGATTTTTAGATTTTTTAGTTTTTTTTATTAGTTTTTAGTTTTTTTTTCTTTTTAGTTTTTTTGTCCCGGTCGTCATTTATATCCCCCTGTTTCCCCCGGTGTCCCCGTTGTAGTTGTGTCCCTGTGTCCCGGTCGTTATTTATATTCCCTGTGTCCCGGTCGAACTTATGTCCTGGTCGTCATTTATACTCCCTGTGTCCCGGTGCTTTGTTGATTGCTAATCGAACATTCCTTTTGTCCTGGTCGCTTTCTCTTTGAGTGTCGTCATTTATTAGTTTTTTCCTTTTTTTTTTAGTTTTTTATTGGTTTTTACCTTTATTTTAGCTTATTTTTCAGTTTTTTCCTTTTTTTTAGTTTTTTTTTATTTTTTATTTTTTTTAGTTTTTTACCTTTTTTTTAGTTTTTTTAGTTTTTTTAGTTTTTTAGCTTTTTTACTTTTTTTATTAGTTTTTAGTTTTTTTTTGTAGTTTTTGCCTTTTTTTAGTTTTTTCAGTTTTTTTTTTAGTTTTTTATTGGTTTTTACCTTTATAGTTTTTTTTAGTTTTTTAGCTTTTTTATTTTTTTTATTAGTTTTTAGTTTTTTTTGTAGTTTTTGCCTTTTTTTAGTTTTTTCAGTTTTGACGTCACCTAATCCAGTTTTTTCAGGTGACGTCACCTGATCCATCCATCCATCCATCCATCCATCCATCCACAGACAGACAACTTATTTTTATATATATAGATATATATATATATATATATATATATATATATATATATATATATATATATATATAAATATATATATATTTAACTACGTAAAACATGCAAATATACAACATTCTTTGCTGTCCCATTGTCTGTCCATATAAATAGATTGTCAGGTTTACCAATTCTTGAACATGCAACATAATAATTGTCCATGGGAAAACAATCCGTATTCAGATCTATACCGCATTTTTCTAGAATAATTGTCCATGGGAAAGCAATCCGTATTCAGATCTATACCGCATTTTTCTAACGATTGCCCTTGAGCTTTGTTGATGGTGATTGCTAATCGAACATTCCCTGTGTCCCCGTCGTCATTTATATATCCCCCTGTGTTCCGGCGTCCCCGTTGTAGTTGTGTCCTGGTCGTCATTTATATTCCCTGTGTCCCGGTCGTCATTTGTGTCCCGGTATCCCAGTCTGTAATCTCTCTTTGAGTGTCCCGGTCGTCATTTATATTCCCTCTGTCCCGGTCGTCATTTGTGTCCCGGTGTCCCGGTCTGTAATTTCTCTTTGAGTGTCCCAGTCGTCATTTATATTCCATGTGTCCCGGTCGTCATTTGTGTCCTGGTGTCCCGGTCTGTAGTGTCATCTTATAATGACGTCATATACAAAGCCTTTTATACTTATAATGACGTCAAATGCAAACCCACAAACAAACAAACATGCAAGCGCCACCCCAACACCTGGTTGGTGGGGGCGCTTTGCGCCCCCTCCCCCCAAGACCCCCCGTGCGCGTAAGTCGTTACGCGCCATATTAGTTACGCGCCATTGTAGTTGTGTCCCTGTGTACAACCTATGAATATAGATAGATTTATATATGTGTTTTAAACTATGTAAAACTTGCAAGAATCATTTTTGCAAAGCGAAAAGAAAGCGGTTAACTTTGCATCCGGTGGAGTCAGGGCTCTTTGTTGCATGTTGGTTTCCGAGAAATAAACACGTTGACCATTCTGTAAATGTACCGCTAAGTGAACAACAGCTGGACTACGTTCATGTATCGGAAATGAAAGAATTCGCCAAACAGCTTCATTACTGCTTATGTATCTTCCAGCCTGATATTTTACGATTTCGTCGATATCTTTGATTTCGGGCTGCAAGCCAAAAACTGCCATGTCACTGCCTTTGTTGACGTATTTACATATGTATTTGATTGCCTTTATGGAGTTACAGTATTCAACGTTAATGTGTGTATTAAATGTTTTTGATAATAATGGGGAATAAGGAACAACCCACTGGTTATCTACTTCGATGGTGGTACCGTTACGCTTCTTTATTATTGCTGTTTTACCACCATCTTCAGTAGATCTTCTTCTATATTGTGGGTAACCATCATTGCCAGTAATTGTTTTGGTTGCTAAAAGTCGAGGATATTGCTTTGTGCACCTTCCTTTGGCCATGCATGGTGAATTTTTGTTCAGTGCACCGCAAGGTCCATGTATCATATTTTTTACAATAATATCATGTAACCCCTTATAGACATTTTCATCAGGTATTTCAGCGGAAATCATATCATCTATTTCGTTTGAAGTAATTTTTTTATGTAGCCAGATTATTATATGTGCGTGTGGCAAACTAATTTTTTTTTGTAGCCAGATTAGTATATGTGCGTGTGGCAAACCTCGTTTTTGCCATTCCACTGAGTACATCCAGCATCGCACTGACCCAAACACTTCAAGTTTTACTATGTAGTTTATCAGTGATTTCAACTTTTGCCGGAAGTACGGGCCGTAATGTCATGTCTATGAACCGCCGATTGTCCTTGAAGTAAAATCTGCTGTACCTCGTCACAAGATTGATTACATGTAAATGTAATAAATAAATCTGGACGACCATAGAGACGAACATACGCAATAGCATCTTGAGCATATTCATGCATATGACGGGGACTGCCAGCATATGACGAAGGTAAAATTGTTAATCTTCCAACGTTTGTGGTATTACCGTCATTTACAACTGCATCGTGCAAATGAATGTATTGTTCAGAGCGGAGCTTGGTCTGATTCAGGCGGATATATAGCAAACATTCTGATTCAATTTTAGCATACATATCAACGACGTATTGGTGAAACAATTGACGGCATTTTAAAATATAATTTTCTCCATCCTGCCGAATCATTAGTCTATAGGAATAATAATGCATTGCACTGCATTTCTTATTCATTTCTTTGTTAGTGGCTGGATTCATCAATTTAATATTAAAGTGATAGCCGTCGGCTCCATCCCAAAAAATGATAGGATATTGTAGGGCATCGTAGCATCGATGAGTTTCAGCAATTCTTAACAACTGAGCGTTTCGCTTATGAAGAATAATATTTCGAAGTAAAAACTGATCACCGACCATAACGATTGCCACTTCGTCGATAGATGGAGCATTCTATCTACGCACATGTTGGCCAGGAGGTGTTTTGTCAGCAGAAATAACAATTTTATGCGTATCAGTAGGCATTAAATCGATGGCTGTTTTGAACAGACGCACTAAATTATTATTTTCGTGGAAAAGATGTTGCAATTGGGAAACGATTGTCCTTTCAACGTTGGGAGAAATTTCGCAACGTGCATTCAATTCAGAATTTCTATCACTGATGAAGTACAACTGTAAAAATTTATGATTCTCGCCTGAGAATGGTAGAAGGGACCCTGCTCTATGATGAATTTGCCCTTTCACTTTGAAAGTAGACATAAATTGATCTGGATTTTCGATTTGGGCTCCAAACGACGTCATTTGGAAACATGAGTTATATTTTCTGATTTGTGATAAAAAACGCTTAGATTCTGACGTAGTTCCAGTAAGGAAAGTCTTCAATGGCTCTGGTGGTGCAGCCAATAGAGGAAGTTTAACTTTTCCTGAGGCGCAACACATTCCCATTGTTTCACCATTGAATTTGAAGGCCGTGCAATAGGGACAAATTTTAGACATAGTCCCGATTTGAACACATCAACTCAAGCTATAATCATCGACTGGGTTGTACCTGAATGCCAGGCGATAACTTTCAGGTTGCTCTTATTCCTCGGTACGCTTTCTTTTCTTACTTTCTCTATCAGCAGCAAGCCTGATTTCTTGCTGTTCTTGTGATTCCTTGGCACGCCTTCTTTTTTCACTTTTTCTTTTAGCAGCAAGTCTGGTTTCATGTCGCTCTGGTGGTTCCTCGGCATGCCTTCTTTTTTCACTTTCTCTTCTAGCAGCAAGTCTGGTTTCATGTTGCTCTGGTAGTTCCTCGGCACGCCTTCTTTTTTCACTTTCTCTTTTAGCAGCAAGTCTGGTTTCGCGTTGCTCTGGTAGTTCCTCGGCACGCTTTCTGTTCTTTCTTTCTCTATCAGCCTCAAGCCTGTTTTCTTGCTGTTCTTTTGATTCCTCGGCACGCTTTCTTTTCTTACTTTCTCTATCAGCAGCAAGTTTTTGGCATAGACTCTTTGAGCATCTTCCTCGGCTGTTGCCATTGTAAGTTCATCAGTCATTTTACAGTTAAACATTAATAGATTTCTCCGTGAACGCATGTCTTAAATACCTTTAATGGCGTCACCGTCATAACAAAAATGACGACAACTAACTTCATGACGTCAGTCGACACACAAACATGACAACACCCGATGACGTCATTAAATTTATTTAAGAAGTTCGCTCAATGACAAATTTCTAATTGTAAGAAGATCGTGGACGGAAAAATGTTTAATTGTAAAATGACTGAAGAACCTACAATGGCAACAGCCGAGGAAGCTGCTCAAAGAGTCTATGCCAAAAAACTAGCTGCTGATAAAGAAAGTAAGAAAAGAAAGCGTGCCGAGGAATCAAAAGAACAGCAAGAAAACAGGCTTGCTGTTGATAGAGAAAGTAAGAACAGAAAGCGTGCCGAGGAATCACAAGAGCAACGTGAAAACAGGCTTGCAGCTTCAACAGATAATGCCAGATTAGGAATTTGCAATTTACGTAAACGAAGGCGTGTCGAGGAACTATCAGAGCAACGCGAAACCAGACTTGCTGCTAAAAGAGAAAGTGGAAAAAGGAGGTGTGCCGAGGAATCATAAGAGCAACGTGAAAACAGGTTTGTGGCTTCAACAGATAATGCCAAAAGAAAGCTTGCCGAGGAATCACAAGAGCAACGTGAAAATTATCGCATGGCATTCAAGTACAGCCCAGTCGATGATTATAGTAGATGTGTTCAAATCGGGACTATATCTAAAATTTGTCCCTACTGCAAGGCCTTGAAATTTAATGGTGAAACAATGGGAATGTGATGCACCTCAGGAAAAGTTAAACTTCCTCAACTGGCTGCACCCCCAGTGTCATTGAAGACATTGCTTACTGGAACTACGTCAGAATCTAAGTGTTTTTTTTTTTATCAAAAATCAGAAAATATAACTTATGTTTCCAAATGACGTCGTTTGGTGCCCAAATCGAAAATCCAGATCAATTTATGCCTACTTTCAAAGTAAAAGGGCAAATTTATCATAGAGCAGGGTCCCTTCTACCATTCTCAGGCGAGAATCATAGATTTTTACAATTGTACTTCATCAGTGATAGAAATTCTGAATTGAATGCACGTTGCGAAATTTCTCCCGACGTTGAAAGGACAATCGTTTCCCAATTGCAACATCTTTTCCACGAAAATAATAATTTAGTGCGTCTGTTCAAAACAGCCATCGATTTGATGCCTACTGATACGCATAAAATTGTTATTTCCGCTGACAAAACGCTGCTTGGCCAACATGTGCGTAGATACAATGCTCCAACTATCGACGAAGTGGCAATCGTTATGATCGGTATCAGTTTTTACCTCGAGATATTATTCTTCATAAGCGAAATCCTCAGTTGGTAAGAATTGCTGAAACTCATCGATGCTACGATGCCCTACTATCCTATCATTTTTTGGGATGGAGCCGACACTTATCACTTTAATATTAAATTGATAAATCCAGCCACTAACAAAGAAATGAATAAGAAATGCAGTGCAATGCATTATTATTCCTATAGACTAATGATTCGGCAGGATGAAGACAATTTTATTTTAAAATGCCGTCAATTGTTTCACCAATACATCGTTGATATGTATGCAAAAATTGAATCAGAACGCTTGCTATTTATCCGTCTGAATCAGACCAAGCTCCGCTCTGAACAATAAATTTATTTGCGAGATGCAGCTGTAAATGACGGTAATACCACAAACGTTGGAAGATTAACGATTTTACTTTCGTCATATGCTGGCAGTTCCCGTCATATGCATGAATATGCTCAAGATGCTATTGCGTATGTTCGTCTCTATGATCGTCCAGATTTATTTATTACATTTACATGTAATCAATCTTGGAACAAAATACAGCAGCTTTTACTTCAAGGACAATCGGCGGTTCATAGATATGACATTACGACCCGTGTCTTCCGGCAAATGTTGAAATCACTGATAAACTACATAGTAAAACCTGAAGTGTTTGGGTCAGTGCGATGCTGGATTTACTCAGTGGAATGGCAAAAACGAGGATTGCCACACGCACATATTCTAATCTGGCTACATTATAAAATTACTTCTAATGAAATTGATGATGTGATTTCCGCTGAAATACCTGATGAAAATGTCGATAAGGGGTTATATGATATTGTTGTAAAAAATATAATACATGGACCTTGCGGTACACTAAACGAAAATTCACAATGCATGTTCAAAGCAAGGTGCACAAAGCAATATCCTCGACTTTTAGTACCCAACACAATTACTGGCAATGATGGTTACCCACAATATAGAGGAAGATCTACTGAAGATGGCGGTAAAAGAGCAATAATAACGAAGCGTAACAGTACCACCATCGAAGTAGATAACCAGTGGGTTGTTTCATATTCCTCTTTATTATCAAAAACATTTAATGTACACATAAACGTTAAATACTGTAACTCCGTAAAGGTAATCAAATACATATGTAAATACGTCAACAAAGGCAGTGAAATGGCAGTTTTTGGCTTGCAGTCTGAAATCAAAGATATTGACGAAATTGTACAATGTCACGCTGGAAGATACATAAGCAGTAATGAAGCTATTTGGCGAATTCTTCCATTTCCGATACATGAACGTAGTCCAGCTGTTGTTCACTAAGCGGTACATTTACAGAATGGTCAACGAATTTATTTCTCGAAATCCAACGTGCAACAAAGAGCCCTGAATCCACTGGATAAAAAGTTAACTGCTTTCTTTTCACTATGCAAAAATGATTCTTTTGCAAAAAAAAACTGCTGTATACTGAAGTACCTTCGTATTACACGTGGAATACTAAAAATAAAGTATTTGAACGTCGAAAACAGGGTAAGTCAGTCGACGGCCAACCTACCATCTTCAAAGTTACCATGATAGGAAGACTCTACACCGTTCACCCCAATCAACATGAATGCTTCTTTCTACGCCTGCTTTATGTGAATGTACCCGGTCCGACATCCTTTGAGTATTTGAGAACTGTAACCGGTATTATACATGACACTTACCGTAGTGCATACCAAGCTCTGAATTTATTGGAGAATGACCAAAACTGGGATAACTGCATCAATGACGCGTGCGAAACGTCAACTCCAAGTCAAATTCCTGCATTGTTTGGCATCATACTATCAACTTGCTCTCCTTCAGCTCCTACAGAGTTATGGGAAAAATATAAATCGAAAATGTCCGAAGATATACTCCATCGAAAACGGTTAGAGACGTCAGATATGACTTTTGATTTTACATCAGAAATTTATAACTACACAATAGTTATTATAAAACATTTATGCCTATGTATGGCAAACAAACCTCTTCAGGATATGGGAATGCCTTCACCTAATCGTACCGCTGCTGTTTCGACATGTGTCTTGCTTTGTGGATTCTGGTTTTAAGACAAAAGACTTACTTGACTCTGAAGCGAGTACAGAAGTGATGCATCAAAACGAATTGCTACTTGCTATTTGCCTTCGGTTGGTCGGACTTTATTCAGCTTCCGAAAAACGACTCCTTTGACAACACTACACTCGGCCTAAGTTTTATGAAGCAAAACAAAAATGAAAACAAGAACTGATAACTTCATCTGGAAGTAGTAAGTTTCAGATTAGATTAAATACGAAAATAAGGATACTTGCTCTTACGTGTTCGACCTCTTAACAACCTACACCTACATAATCTGCGTATTCTTTTCTAACTCTTAGCTGTTCACGAGTGACCGTTAATGCTTGGAGCTCGGTAATCTCTTCAGTAACATTCTTAATCCTGATTATCTGATATATGACCCATCCTGCCGTCAGTGAAAATAAAATTATACACAAAATTCCAATTGTGGATGCCACTAACAATAACTCTGTTAATTGAACACTTTCTGCCCTAATAACTCTCACAACAACATCCGCCTGAGTTAGAGCTATTTCATTTTCTTCCACAACGTCATTATACAGTTGTCTCCACTCGATAGCTTCCTTGAACATTTTTTTCGATGACTTTACTAGATTTTTACTTTTTTCTTTTGCGAAAATTGACCGATATCCCCTTAAAATGTATTTCAAAGGAAAATTGATGATTTTTGTGGTAATATTCTTAGCATTAACCAAGTTTTGGGGGGTTAACCGATATACAGTATCCTTGCACCATAGACTAAATTCGTAAGAAGAACTTATGACCAATGGAAAACTGACAAAGGTTATATTACATATACATGATCCACCTAGCTTAAACTTATTCGTAATTACTACTTCTGATGCGCTAATACGAACAATGCCTTCCGTGGTACTCAATTTAGCTGTGACTTTCCAACTACAAGCCTTGTCAATGCCTTGAAAATTCCCTAGTAATATACTCTCCCAACAACTAAGACTGGTATCATTGCTCGTTCTTTTCATGCCTTGCTTTGTTAATTTTGGATCCAAGACACCCCTTTCTAAAACTTTATCATCTATATTGTCCCCTTTAGTAAGAACTAATCCCTGCTTTCACTTATTAAAATATACTGTTTAGAAGTTTCTAGCATGATTTTAGTACCAACTGGTCCTTCTGTTGACGTCGGAAATGTTTGATACAGTACATAATTGCGTTTACGTTTCACTAAGGGAATTTGAACAACTATTTGAAGATGTCCTTTTGACAAAAAAGACGATGTATCCATTTGTGAATGCCAATAAAACGGGTCAATTGGGTCAATGCTATTTGGTAATTCAAAATGCCCTTCTGCCAAAAGCATGTATACAATAGTTTCTAAAACTTCTTTGAGTTCCTTTGGTGGCAATAAAAGTTTGGGTATTTGACCTAGTTCTAACACAGTTAATGCTCGGTCAACTTTTAACGCATAATCAACAATAACCTGTAAATGTGTAGAGATCTCCATCATGCAGGACACTAGATAAGCACCATATAATGAATCTGGCGTTTTACTTGCGTGAGTAACTAAATATTCAACTTTAGATATCAGTGTAGTGATTTCCTCTAAGGTCCAATGAAGGCTAGAAATCTTTTTATTTTGCCCCATCCACAGTGACATACGCGCTTTTATATCATGAAAAAAAAAATTGTTTTCAGTTCTTTTCTTTTTTTTCCAGGGTTTTTTTTGTGCTTAATATTTCCACATATTCCTTTAGAAGCTTGATTGCTACCATAGTTTTGCCTTGTTCTTCCACCAGAGCTCCCAAATTAAATTTTAACCTGTATTTCATCATGTGTATGATCGAATCTATATGTCTTTCCATGGCATATAGCTTAGCCGACACAGATTTCTCAATACTTTCTGATATATTTGCCACGTTCATATTTCCTATTTTCATAAAAACTAGAATACTTTTTCTTAAATTTTTTCGAGCGAAAAAGTCTTTGGTTACTATTTTATACGATTTTGTTTTTGACTTTAAAATTTCTAACATGTGTTGTAAGTGAGTCATATCAATATCAAATAAAATTTGCCAGTAGTACTCAACAACTCTCACCTGGCGTAACTGTAGAGCTAGTCTTCCGTCTACTGCATGTACCAACACTTCCTCTGGTGTCAATTTGGCCCCCACATATCTTCGCTTTATAGACACGATCAGAATGATTGCCCCAAAGAGAATTTTGAACATTTTTAATAGAAATTATAACCAATGAAATCATGACTAGAGAGCTCTCGGTTGTCGGCTACAAGTACGCCCACATCATAAGTACATTGTGTGTGAGAAAATCAAAATAAATCTTTTAATACGATATATTTTATTCTCTTTTTTCTATTTTAACGCTTTCCAACAAACTAATTGCGGTAAACGGTAGTTTGGTGAAAATATGTGCAATCCTGAAAGTTCACTGCTCATAATTTTGCCACAGTTTAGATATGTGATTTTTACTAATGGATCCTTGCTAATTACAATTTCACAAGTCTCATCCGAAATCCTAACTATCCACTCTAACTTTTGCTCCTGCAAAGCTTTTACTAGAGAGTCTTTGTTCGGTTGTTGGTTTACCACATGTCATGTGTCTTTGTTATCTTTCATGATTTTGAGATGATTTTCTACCACTGTTTTCAGTTTCAATAAAAACTCAAAACTAGGATAAGTTCCTACCTTGCCAAAAATCTCTGCTAAAATATCTAGTACACATTTTCGTGAAAAACCTTTTGTTACCATGTTAGGTCGCTTGCTTCTCTTGCAAAATCGCCGTAATGCGGAGGTATCTCCCATAGGCGCTGCAAATTCAGTTACTTCCATAGAATCTATGCCAAAAATCGTCTACAAAACGAACCAACTTGGAATTGCATCGCTTCTATGGGGTTTCACATTTGATACATTTTTTTTCACTTATTAGTTTAAAACTAACCTTGTCGGAGGTAAACATGATATACCCGACGAACTTTCTTGGGGAGACTCAGACTCCTGTAGAAGCCCAAATCGTTTTCTTTTTTCCCTGTAATGTTTACATGACTTTTTGGTAACATCAAAATCCGAGTGAGACCTAACTTTTGTCGCTTCGTAAAATTTTTGCATTAACTTTTCCTCTTGTTGTTTTGTTTTTAATTTGAGCTGTTTGGCTACCTGAGCTGCAGATTTTGACGGACCTTTTAGAGACTCAGTTGGGTGAACTTGCCTCCAAAGTTTTTCTCGAAGTGTTAACCCTTCTGTTCCATGTGCTTCGGTATCAGTTGACGAATCGCCAGTGTCCTCTGAGTTTATTTTCTGTCGTAGTCCAGCTGGTCACTGCATTATCCGTTTTTGTTTCAGTTCTGTTGGGGATTCCAAAGAGAAAAATCTTTTAAAATCCTCTGCTGGCGTAGGTTTTAGAAATCTAGTGAACTCCGTCTTAGGTTCTTTGGTTCCACTGGTGATGGGGCCACAAGTGTTATCACCACTGTCCAGAAATCCTTCGTTTGCATGCTCCTCGCAGTCGTGCGTGCGACTTAGCCCACAATCCGGACAAGTAAGTAATTTTCCTCCTGTGGTAAGTTTGATATTTGGTGTATTCGCCTGTTCCCCCATTTGCAAACTATTTGGTGGATGAGCTATAGGGCTGATAGCTTCTGCAATGGTGGAGGGATTGACTGTCGGAGGAATCGGTGAACTCTGTTTAGTTGGAAAGAAATGTTGCTTTGGATTCTCGTCTCCAGATTCGACGTCACTCGATGTGGGTGAATCTGACAAGTCTTCCTTCGGGTTGTATTGTTTGAAGTAGTCCAACCAAGTGCGTGCTAGATACTCCTTTAATTCCTCCCATTTGTTATAACTGTTAAAAAGATCTAAGAACTAATATAGCTGATGTGTTAGAACCGGGGCTGCCATTTCATCAGTATCTAAATAATTTTCCTGTACAGGTTTCACTTTCCATGGCTTGGGATAGAAACCAGGTTTGATGCGGTTATGATGTACTATTTTCTCTGTTTTTTTTTTTTGAATGCCTCAAGATATATGTTAAATTGTTGAAAAGAATTCTTATCACACGAAAAGGTCAATCCCATTTTTCTTTTAGCTTTTTTGTTCCTTCCAAATTTGGTTTTTGAACCCAGACTATATCTCCAATTTTATATTCCCGTGTATTTTCAACTCTACGATCATATCTATCTTTTTGTTTTACCTTAGCTTTTTCTAAGTTTGAGCTACCTTGCCTTTTTCATTCTCATAATCATTTCTTGTTTATACTGATCCAGATTATAGTATACATGCTCATTACCTATAGATTCCATACAAATCTTGGGATCCCGCAAGTGCTGTATGAAAAACGGCGTGTCTCCTAAAGTAGCAGAATAAGCGGTATTTATCGCGAATGCTTCAAACGGTAAAGATCGCCCCAATGATTTGGTTCTTTCTTAGCATGGATACCCAACATGTATGCAAGCTCACGGTGTTTACGTTCTACTTTTCCATTACACATGCCCATATAAGCTGATGTATACCACCTCTTCATCTTAAGGTAGCTGGTGACTTCGTCTAGAAGTTTGGCCCGAAAGCAAGGCCCATTATCTGTTAGAATGGTTTTGGGAAAAATACCATGTTCCAAAAATAAGCGAGTGACTAGAGTTTTTGCAATAGTGCTTGCTTTTTCATCGGGCGCAGGGTAGGCATATAAAAACGAGTTTAAATAGTCCACGATGGTGAGAACACACCTCTTTCCTTTAGCTGATACTGGAAGTCCACCACCTGAGCCGCAGATGTAAATTGATATCAAATCTCTAACTCCTGCTGGTACTCCATAGGTCCCCAATTCTGCTCGTGGCATTGTTTGTGGTGATTTGTGTTTTGCACAATCTTCGCCGCTCTGAATAAATTCTTTGACCTTTTTATACATATTTGGAAAATGGAAATTTCCCTTGATTCTACCCATGGATTTTGCTTCTCCCATATGGCACCCGTTTACGACATGTGAGAAATAAATAACTTCTTCCTCCATACTCTTTGGTATAACTGGTATTAATCGGGTGTCATTTTGCCTATACTTCTGTATTGGCCTGTAGTATCTTCCTAAGACATTTTTGTTTTCGTCTAGTTCGTAATGATCTATGTCCTTCATATGATGCTTGTAGTGTTCGGGTAATTCCTTACCCTCCGCTATGGATCTTTTCATTGATGAGCAAAAATTGTCTTTGTCCTGATGAAGTGCTGTGTTTCTTATCGAAAAGATGGAGCTTTCCTCTTTTATTTTGGCTATAGTCAGAAATTGTTCTGATATTTCCTTTGGATTTCAAGACAGAAAATCTGGCAATATATTACTAAGCCCTTTGATGTAGATTGGATAGTCAAAAGCTTGAAGACAAAGCACCCATCGTGTTAACCTTGTGGAGCTGTTTTGCATGGTATGCAACCAAATTAGCGATTTTTGGTTTACCCTCAAGGTAAATTTCTTCGCCAAGAGAAATTGTCGAAAATGTTCCATATACACGACGATAGCTAAACATTCTTGTTCAACTGTGGAATACTTTCTTTCAGCCTCAATTCAAGTACGACTCGCATATTGAATAATCGACTCCTTTCCATTAGGATTAATATTGAAGAGCACGGCTCCTATACCTACTGATGATGCATCCGTTTGTAAGCAAAAATCATGAGAAAGGTTGGGAAGCTCTAAGACAGGAGCTTTTAATAATTACTGTTTCAGCCTTGAAAGGGCTTCTACTGCTGCTGGAGGACATTCGAAATTTCCAGATTTCTTAAGGAGGTCGGTAAGAGGTTTAGCGATAGTAGCATAATTTGGAAAGTAAAGCCGGAAATAGCTTAATAATCCACACACTGATCTACAGGTTTTCTGATTATTGGAGGCTTAAGTTGCTTGATAATTTCTAGTTTATCTGGGTTTGGAGAGATGGTCCCTTGATTTATTTGGTGACCTAAGAAGACCAGCTTCTGCACCAATATTTGTAGTTTTTGGGGTTTCAATTTCAAACCCGCTCTCTCGAATTTACCCAAAATTCGTTTCAGTCTATCCAAATGACTTTCGATTGTTTCAGTGAACAAAATGACATCATCCAAATATCTCAGTGTGTCTGTTTTCTTTTTGGTGTTAGTGTGAGAAAACTTTTCCTGATTGTTCTCTTTCAGAACCAGATTCATGAGTCTGCTGAAGCCATTCGGACCAAAAGATAAACCAAAAGGCATCCGCTGAAATATGAATGTCCTACCATCATCCAATATGACAGTAGCCTTATGCTTGGTTTTGGGATCTAGTGCTATTTGCCATTAACTAGCTATCAGATCGAAACTAGTTTAGAAATTAGATCCTCCTAGTGAGTCAGAAATGGAATCTATGTGGAGAAGTTTCATTACATCTTTCAGTGTAACAGCGTTCAAGGCTCTAAAATCCACACAACATCGCCATGTGCTATCTTTCTTTCGCACAATAACCAATAGAAAACACCATTCGCTAACAGCTTCTTTGATGACCCCTTGTGTTTCCTTTAATTTGTTTATCCAGCCACAATCGTAAATGATATGGTGTTTTGTATGGTTGCTTTCTAATCGGTGCGCCTTCTGTGGATATTTCGTGTGTAATTAAATGTGTTAAGCCATAATCAGACTTTTGTCTGGCGAAAGTCGATTTGTATTCCCATAAAATCTCACCCACTTGCTGTATGGTGCTGTGCGACAAATGTTTAAGGTCAAACTGTGCCAAGCATTCAGTTTTTGTCATGCCATATTCCTCCCGCTTTGATCGTAGTGTATTGAAAGATGTTCCTGTACGCTATTTTCCCATAACTTGAATTTTCAAGTGACCTGTTTTTTCATGAGAAATCTGTTCTGTTACTCCTCGCTTAATTTTTGGAATCTTGAACTTTTGATTCCTAAAATTTGACACTTTCAAGTACGCTGTCCCCTTTTCTATGGTCAAAAGCTGACTTTCAACAAAAATAGAAGGATATTTCTCTAGCGTAAAGCCTTCTATAAAAGCAGTTATTCGCCGATCGAGTTCAGTATTTGTTGTTGCTAAAACCTGAATGCAAGTCCCTGCCTCTATTGTTACCTTATTATTAAGTTGTAATTCATATTTTTGGCAAGGATCAGTATCTTGCAAAGTTGTGCAATTAAAATCCCTTTTTATTGTGGGGCTAGTGATTTTGATCGGCCTAGTATTCTTGGAAATGTCATTTTCCTGCAAATAATCATCCGCACAATGATCCCTTCTTTATCTGTATTAAGTTTTAAATTGCATTCCCCCAAAATACTCAACTGATGACCTCTGATTGATGTTAGGCTGTTCGTACATTTTTGAATTTTATTTTGTATGTTTGACGGTAGTCTCCTAAATATTTCCTCTCTGATCATTGAAGTCGAAGCCTTCAGTCGAAGTATCAATTAGAAAAGGTACATTTTTAAAACATTCTACACTAAAACAACGAACTATGGGTAAATTCGTAGAATTATTAAAATCACCACATTGAAGACTGTATAAGGGTCTATTGTGACTCGCAGCCTTTTCGACCCTCAAAGGCTGGGCTTTTCGTTTAAATTTACTCCATGATCGTTTCCTGATATGTAGTTTTGCCAAAATGAGCTTGGTGTAGGGTTTTCCCATGACCCCTCTGTTGCATTTGCCTGAGCCATTCTTTGGTTTCTTGGGATGAATTCTCTAACAAATTTTCCTCCATCTCTTCCAGGTGTGTATGTGTTGCTTGGTCCTGGGATGTCCCTGTTGGCACTAAATGGTCTGAAAAATCGTCCTTTGATCCTTCCTATAGGAGACCCTTTGAATTGTTCTCCTGGGTCCACAATTTGTCTGATTTTCCTGCCTTTGGGATCCATATTCTCTGTAGTTTTTGACTCCATTACGAATTCTGGTACGACATTCAGAAGCATAATGATTAGGCGTTCCACAATAATAGCAGGTGATCCCCTGTCTTTTCAGATTTGTCCCTTGGTCTCCTCTTTTGTCTTCCTTATGAAATCGTTTCCAATCTCCAGTTGTCTCCTCAAATCTGGGCCGAAAAAAGCTTCTAGACCCATCCAGGCTGAGTTTCCTTCAAAAATCGTACTCACTTTCTACCCCGATCCTTGTTATTCTCTCCTTTTGTTATATTGATTGACATTTGTTCAAATTTTTTCATTTTTCATCTATTTGTATTTCTCTCTCTATGAGCCTTGTGGCTTCTTCTAGTGAATCTGGTTTTCGAGAAAGTAAAAGTCTAATTAATTTTTTTGGCAATCCCTGCGTAAATGCATGTAATTGTACTTTTTGGATTGTTTCATCTGCCCCAGTTTTTCCTAGCTGTAAACATACTGCTCTACAAATTTTGTCTGCATACTCCCTAATGCTCATGGAGCTATCAAATGTTACTACTTCTGTTTTTAGTTTTTCGGTCGAACTTGTTTCAAAAAACCTAGCTTTAAAAGCTTCAATTAATTTGTCCATACAGTCATATACAGTTTCCATATCTCTAACAGAATCAAAATATTGCAAGGCACTCCCTCTTAGCCTAGTCGCTAGACACTGCTTCTTAGTCTTAAAGTCATACGGCTGCGCAAGTTCATTGAAGATTTTGAGTCTTTCAATGAACTCATATACGTCACTTGTTCCTGCATATTCAGGAATACTTTTCACTATTCCTAATACCGTAGTGAGAGAGGATATTTTCTTTTCCTGCTCTTCCGTCAAAGACATGACAGAAGAGACCTAGCCGTTGGATGTCCTTTTTTTTTAACTCAGTACCGCTGCCACCACTGTAATGGTCTTAGGTCACTCGGTTCGCTGCGGCTGAAGACTGTACTAGCCCAACGGTCAACTGCCTGGCGTGAATCTTTTTCAGGGAGTCTTAACGCTTGTTAAGGCGAGCCCACCGGGTTCAAAACACCCAGTGCTAGCAGCCGCAGGCGTAAATAACTGCAACACCACAGTCGATCCCGAATGCCTAGAAAAGTATGCGTTGGTTCTGACCGAGATCAAACTAAGGAAATCCAAGGTTCTCTTTCAACTACTGTATTAACTGAAAATGCAGGACAAGCACGATACAACCAATAGCATTTATAAAAACGCTCAACAAAACCTAAAACCTAAGTCACACTTACTTATGCTATATCCTTTTTAGACGACAAATGACTTAAGAAAAACAAGTACCAAAGCTAGAAAACTTTACTTTTTACACTTTCCCAAAAAACACATTTTTCCAGCCAGGTATTTTTCTGTGGTTTAATGACGTGCGTCGAATCGGCTAAAACTCGATAAAGATTTATTAATTAGGTTTTTGAAAAAGAATGGTTTTTAACATTTAATCAATAATAGTTTATATTCATTTAGTTATGCTTATTACATAGTCATTGGCAAAAAATGAATATTCGACTTTCCCGGTTAGGTAGCTTTTGGTGCATTGACCACATAAAGGCCGACCAGCTCATGTAGGAGCCTTTCAAAAAGCCAGAGAAGGGCCACATCGTTTCTCATGTTCATTCATTGTCATCAGTGTCACCACTGTGTGTCAAGCAAACAAAAGTCCTTGGTTGCAACTTGGCGGGTTTTTGGTAGGTTTAGAACGGCACGGTGCCGATTGACTTCATCTCATCACCACTTACTTCTTTTCTTGGTATTGAAAGCTCCGTTGCCGGCAACTCAGGTGTAGACACTTCAATAAGTCCCATTCCATGAAAGGTATTCAGGCCGTCGATAGTAGTAATATAATGATCGATGTTGTCTCCTACATACTGAGAAAAATGTGCTTTCTCTTCGGACGCTTCCAACAACATTTGATTTACTGCTGCTCATCTCTCAAATTACGAAGAGCAGAAGCCAATTAAAAATTAAATAAATTAGTAGTGTGCCGATTAAAAATCGGGATAAGAAATGGTGATGCAGCTGCGAAGCCAGTCCCATTCGTACAGGAGACATTAAACCACGTGGTCTGCATGCCAGCATTATAGCCTGTCCGATAGAAGATATTAGACGAGGCGTGTCGGCCCCTATGGATGAAAGCAGTAGGCAAAGAGATGGCCATACGAAGTTCAAACACTTCTCTACTGACGATATCTCGTTAAGAAATTCGTAGGAATCCTTCCTTGTAGTAATGGGTTTGATTTCACTTCTTATTATCTTTTCAACGTCTTTGATTAGCTGATCCCTTTCTCTGTTTTCACTAACTGTTTTTTCCTCTTGGTGAAAGTCTCGCAATATCCTGTCAACCGTATCTCTAAATGGTAGGAGTGTCTCTTTCCCATTTGAATCGGACACAACCACTTGTTTGGCATACTCACTGACTATCAAATCCTTGGCTTGACGAAAGCTGTAGGCCAAACTATCACAGTCAGTTTCAGAGAAAATATAAGCCATTTTTCTTAAAATGATCGTCAGAGGTACAGGTTCTTCACTTTTGGCATAGCACCGAAGCACTTCTTCGAGAGTGGCTTTCCTTGCACTATTGCACGGTCTTCCCTTCCGCTTTTTTGGTGGAGGCACGTCACTCACTTCTTCTTGACCACATAATTTTTGTGGAGTTTCTTTTCCTGTCCTGAAGTTCACTGAGCATATTTAATGATAAACGACATCCTCTGCATGAAGGTCAGAAGTTTTTAAATTTATCCAGCCAAGCACTGTCATGGCCCACTGATCGTTCCTGCTCTTACACATTTAACTAATTGAGAAGTCGAAGCTATGAGTTCGTACTGCGTAAGCTTCAGTGAATTCACAAGTTGTGATCTTGCAAAATTTCACTGCTTGACCACAGAATAGGCATTTCTTCAAAAAATTAAAGCGGGGAGCTGAAGATCTGGTCTAGGGGGGGGCTGCACAGGTTCTTTCTGCTCAAGTTTCCTTTGAGTGTTCTTTTCTCTGTCGATCCGACGTCTGTCACAGAAGTTACGACGACGCGCGGTGTGGACTTCATTTCCAGTCATCACAGCTTTGCTACTACCTTTTTCTTTGCTTCCGTTATTCACGGCATCGGCTCCTTTTTCAGATAATATGGCAGTGTTTTCACCGGGTTTGATGCTGCTTTGGAATATCGGGCAGACCTTGTTCTCTTCGTTGACGGTTCTAGAAGGAAAAGAGATTGATTATTTCATAGAACTTGTTTGTTCAGTAAATCTAGGCAAAATCCAATTGGAATTCAACCCATCACCACCTAGAAGAACAAAATCAGCTTGAATGATACACAGTAGACAGCATTGCACAAATAAAGTTGAAAAGAAGAAATGAAAATCCGCTCTTTTCCAAAATCAGAAGCATAATCTTAAAAACTATTTCACTAAATACTACTAATCAACGCTCGTGGATCCCAGTTTATTATTTTTTCTTTTATTGCGGAAGTAAATAAAACGACACCAACCCTATATATAGCCTTGAAAACGCCAATCATCTAGCAAGTACTCTGATAGATGGCTCTACTAATTAGATCACCTAAAGAATGACACTAAGGAATGGAAACCGCAAACTGGAGGGGGAGTCTGGAATGCTGGTTTGGAATTAGACTGTTCGAAGCTCATATTCTAAGGCACCATTCCTAGCTTGATAGGAAATCGTAAATCAACCGACAAATGATTAAAATAACTAGTTCACGTAGGTCAACTTTCGCAGTCGAATTAGGTAAGATGAAGTCCTTGACCATGTAAATTCAAGTTTTTAACTTAATTCTCAAATTCACCGTCATTGATTCCGCAGGAAATGGGCAAATAATGCAACAATCTCTTAATGTCGCACCCCCGCCCTTCAGGGCGGGAAAATCTGAATTCATATTTGGAGTCGACATACTTGATTTGATAGGAAACAACTATTAAAACTCAAAAATATTTATAAACGCAAAAGTCGGATTTTTCCCCTTCAAGGGCAAATTTGGGATAAAAAAATTCTTTTGCAATTTCCCCGAGGTTTGACCATTTTTTCAGTATCTTTCCTCCGCTAGAGCCATCTCTTTCACTTTCTTTGTCAGTCATGACAAAGTTATTGGAATTATTCCTTCAGAATCCAGTTCAATCCTTGTTTTAGAACAGGTAAAATAGAGTAGTAGTAACAGTAAAATAGGAGTTGTATAGAGTAGTAGGCACTTGGAATAGAATAGAAAAAAACTACTTAAAAAATATTTGCGAAAAAAAGAAGGGGCTTAAATAAATCTATACGAACATCAATATGGACGCACTTGTTCGTCTCAATATCTTTATCTTATGAAACATCCTTGACTTTAATTTATGTCAACGTGGCTCAAGATGTTACTGGGACAAAATATCCAGTCACTTCCTTTACACCCTATTAGATCAAGGATGGGTCTTTTAAAACCAACCCAAATTGCATTAGTTATTCACTAGTTTCAGAAAAACACTTTTTGCAAAATTGTTTGCACCCATAACAGACTTTCTCAAACACAATGAAAATACCAAACTCGGAGTAGTCGGATAACCCCTTGGTTGAGCTGCAGCCAACCCAAGCACCATAAATTATTTTCTAGGCCACAGGCTCATCTGACAAATTGACCAAACCCACAAATGAAATTTAGAATATGCAGTTGTCGGTAAATTTTAGCCCATTTTTTCATATCAACCCCATAAAACCCAGGGAGTGCTAATGGGCCAAGGAAGGGTCTCTTCTGCTCTGAACAAAAATTGTATAAGCCCATGACAGACTTTCTCAAACACAATAAAATACCACACTTGGAGCAGTCGGATAACCCCTTGGTCGAGCTACAGCCAACCCAAGCCCCATAAATATTTTCTAGGCCACAGGTTCAAACTGAGGTTCAACCTGACAGATTGACCAAACCCGCAAATTAAATTTATGAATTTGTAATTGTCGGTAAATTCTAGCCCATTTTTTCATATCACTTCAATAAAACCCAGGGAGCACTAATGGGCCAAGGAAGGGTCTTTTCTGCTCTGAACGAAAAATATTTGCATCCATGACAGACTTTTTCTCAAACACTATAAAAATACCACACTTGGAGCAGTCGGATAACCCCTTGGTCGAGCTGCAACTGATCCAAGCGCCATAAATATTCTCTAGGCCACAAGTTCATTTGACAGACTGACCAAACCCACAAACGAAATTTATCAATATGTAGTTGTCGGTAAATTTTAATCCGTTTCTTCATATTAACCCCAATAAAACCCAGGGAGTACTAATGGGGCAAGGAAGAGTATTTTCTGCTCTGAGCAAAAATTGTTTGCACCCATTACAGACTTTCTCAAACACAATAAAAATATCACACTTGGAGCAGTTGGATAACCCCTTGGTTGAGTTGCAACCGACCCAAGCGCCATAAATATTCTCTAGGCAACAGGTTCATCTGACAGATTAACCAAACCCACAAATGAAATTTATGAATATGTAGTTGTCGGTAAAGTTTAGCCCGTTTCTTCATATTAACCCCAATAAAACCCAGGGAGTGCTAATGGGCCAAGGAAGGGTCTTTTCTGCTCTGAGCGAAAATTGTTTGCACCCATGACAAACTTCCTCAAACACAATAAGAATACCACACTTGGAGCAGTCGGATAACCTCTTGGTCAAGCTGCAACCGACCCAAGCACCGTAAATATTCTCTAGGCCACAGGTTCATCTGACTGATTGACCAAACCCACAAATGAAATTTATGAATATGTAGTTGTTGGTAAATTTTAGCCCATTTCTTCATATCACCCCAATAAAACCGAGGGAGCGCTAATGGGCCAAGAAAGGGTCTTTTCTGCTCTGAGTGAAAAATGTTTGCACCCATGACAGACTTTCTCATTCACAATAAAAAAACCACACTCAGAACAGTCGGATAACCCCTTGGTCCAGCTGCAACCGACCCAAGTGCCATAAATATTCTATAGACTGTGTAGCCTATATTCATGGCTATAGGCTATGTAATATTCATGTAGTTGTCGGTAAATGCTAGCCCATTTCTTCATATCACCCTAATAAAACCCAGGGAGCGCTAATGGGTCAAGGAAGGGTCTTTTTTGCTCTGAGCAAAAATTGTCCGCACCCATAACAGACTTTTTCAAGCACAATAAAAATACCACACTCGGAGCAGTCGGATAACCCCTTGGTCGAGCTGTAACCGACCCAAGCGCCATAAATATTCTGTAGGCCGCAGGTTCAAATTGAAAAAAAAAAATGAACGACAACATTTTTATACAATCCTAATAAGGGCTTATGTCAGATTTGTTCCTCACTCTATTGAACTGTTTGTCTTAGCTATTTCTACAATTAGCCATAGCTAGATGGCCACACCTACTTGATTATAATTCAATAAGACATTATTTCAAGAAGGGTTCAAGGGACCGCTAGGCCACAACCGCAACCGACAAGAGCATAATAAATTGATTTATTCGAAAGTGACTGTTCGAAGGAGAAAGACAGACCATTACCATACACTTTAGAACTCGATTAATGTAGCACACCTTCTTACACTAATCCCTGTGCCATGTTTCATGTTGCCATGGTTGCTTGTTTCAATCATTATAGAATATTTCAAAAGTCAAATGTATAATTTCTATAGGAGGAAACTATGAAATCACAGGCTTAACACTCAATAGTATTATTTTATCGTATCAAAAAATTATAAGGAAACTCATCTTTTTCATTTTTCATGAAAATGTGGCTGTTTAAGAAAAAAGAAGCTGTTTTGGATTGAGAGATGTCAAATTTGAGGCAAAACTTAGCTTGTCAAGAGTCAAAATGTTGAGATGTGCTCAGGAAATGGCCATACAAATGGAGTTTCAAAAGTACTTTACTTTGTACAAGGGTAAGTCCAGGTTTATTTATACTTATGCGCAACCAAATTCTTCTAGTATTTTTTTTTTTGGGGGGGGGGGGGGTTATTAACAGCTTTTGTAGACTCTGGTTTCAAGTGTATTATGAATTTATATTTTTGTTTTGGAAGGTGTCTGTTTTTCATGATAAAAAATACCGTCGGTACATACCCGTGAAAATTTTATGTCGCAAAGATAAAACGAAAATTCATATATTAAGACAAATGGTGGTTTTTAATCTGAAGCAAAACTACACATGATGACCATTTAACAGAGAGTTAGGTATAATGTCAATCAAAATTGAATGGTCATAGAATACGAACCAATGAGTTTCATACATATAAATCTACTGCATGGTACCACTTCGAAAAGGGTGCTTTAGCTAAAAATTAGATGACAAGACATGTCAGAGAAACCAGGGGACAACTTTTTCCTAAGTCCTAATTAGATATTCCTTCACATTCCCAGCTTAACAAGGTCATTTCTTGTTATCTATCTAATAGCAATTCTAAGGGAAACTATCATGCACATGTTATTTTGTTTGTTTTCAGGCTTAATCTAGTCTTTGTTCTTTTTTTAAAGTGTCAGAATTTTATTTTATGGGATTTTTTATTTTAAGAAGCTTATTGAAAGCATTATCTATCAAGCTTTTTTCTTGATAATTAACTAAAACAGTGAAACAAAAGACCCCATGATGTTTTCAAAAGCGTGTATTAACTTAATGAGTATTTCGATTAGGATTTAATTAACATTACCATATTAAGAGTTGTTTACTAACGTTTAAAAACTTATATATTTTATGTTCAATAGAATTTGACTTTAAGAAATATATACCAACTTAATAATATTACTGTTATGAAAGGGGCCGTTGTTAAGCTCTGATTTCTTTTTAAATGAAGGAATTATGACATCAAGAGATACTTGAAATACTATTGCTTTATCACTTTATCAGTGCCATAAAACATAGTAAATAAAACAAGAAGATGAATCCGATTCGAGCAGATTTAATGAATGTTGACAAAAACATCTACGAGCCAAAGAAAAACGTCTATCTTTTAGATTTACGAATTTTTCTATCAATTTTATTTTCTTTTTTTCTGTTATCGTCCATCAAAGACCCAAAAAGCAACAATGTAATCAAAACAGATTCAATGTTAGCTTTGAAACTTTTTATAAATATAAATTTTTTTGAGCAAAATATACAAAATAGGTACGGAACTCATTCAGCTTCAATCCTAGCTGTAAGAGAAAATGATTATTCCAGCTAAGGCTCTCTAAATTGTTCACATAATTAACCATATTTCTGAAAGTTGGTCGTCGACAAAATACAATACATAGCCATATTCAAAAATTCAATCTGTAGTTGGTGCCTATTTTTAGTCTATGAACTGTCCATTCCTTTTTATGCAAAAAAAAAATGAAAATTAGGAGCAGTCAGATCAGTATAATATTAGGGAAATATGAAGCGGTATTAAAACATTTTGATGAAGGAGCTTCGGTAGAAAGATAATAAGAAATGAGTATAAGAAAAAAAAAATCTATTTTGTTAATTCGTTAGTGTTTAATTTTTCTCTGACATTATGTCATCTCAGAATGCGACAGTCCTTACTGCTTCTCCTAGATTATACTTTCCTAAATTTCAAATTATTTGTATTTTACTTTAAAAAGAATAGAAACGATAGTCTGGTTTAAGATAATTTCTGTCTGTGTACCCTTAAGCCAAAATACATCTTAGTCGAAAAAAAAAACAATACAGAGAACACTTAGATTATAATTTTACGGTTTAGTCTTTGTTGTCTATTGGTTACTTAAGAATTTTTTTGCAAAATAAAATGTATATTTTGGGAGGAGAGGGTTTGGGTTTCCTTTTAAGCTCTGTCTTTGCCTAAGTACAAATATATGAAACTTTCAGTGGTTAATTTGTTTGAGCTAGTTATAGATTTTTTGCATGGGCTAAGGAGCAATTGGATCTGATCATGTAATTTTTTTCACTCTACTTTCATTATAATTATGTTTTCTTGAAAAAGTCTTTTGACTTGGGCTCAAATGAACTTTATTATTTAAATAGTTTTCATGTAAGCAGCAGAAAAAGTACTAAATGTTAGCCCAAATTTAGAATCAGAAGAATATTAAACCGCTAATCAAGGTTTGTGGATGCCAAGTCGCCAGAAAATTTGATTCTGGCAAATTTTTTTATACTATTAAGTAATTAATTACTTAATGATAATATTTTCAGGAAATTGGGATTCAAAAAGATCCTAAAAGATTACTGGACAGAATGAATGAAGAGAGAAATAATGCATAATGATGGCTGAAGGTTTTAAGGATTGTAGTGTCAAACTATTCTCTGAAATTTTATAAGTTGCATATTTTTAATGATGCCTTTTGCTTAGCAGGTTTTTTTGCCTTTGTATTATGTGTAAATCTCTATTCTAGTTTCGACTCATTAGGTTAAAAATTAACCTTCAAAACGAGACAATCAAATTAGGTAACTATGTGTACAAAATTAGGATATTTTTCATCTTAACAACAGTAAATTCGTTCATTGAAATAAGTTGGTTTCATGTTTCGTAGAAGCTGCCATCCATAAGTGGTTTCTTAAATATAAATACTCTTTCAGTATTCAGTTACAAAGTCAGATTACAAATCATAGGTTCAAACAAAGAAATTATGTCCATATTTTTGAGTTTGAATTCTCGGCACATAGTGAAAAAAATTGCAGATCAATTTTTCAAAATTTTCAACACGTGCTTCCAATCATTGTACTAGAGAAATTTCATAAATCTTGTAGTACAGGGAGGAAGAAGCTGACTAAATTTCCTTTTTGGTCGAGTATTTTTTAGCTCTATATATATATATATATATATATATATATATATATATATATATATATATATATATATATATATATATATATATATATATATATCTATATATATAAAAATAAGTTGTCTGTCTGTCTGTGGATCTGTGGATCAGGTGACGTCATGTTTCGGCTGACGTCATGAAATTAGTTGCCGTCATTTTTGTTATGACGATGCTTAGTATATTGTAAAACACATTAATTTGGTTAATAATATACCATTTAAAACACCAAAATGAACATGCTGGAGTAGTCACTCGGTGAGAGAGGGTGTCAGAACGGAGAATGAAGGTCCCAGGTTCAAATCCTGGTTAGGCTAAAAAAGGTAAAAAACTAAAAACTAAAAAAAAAACTGAAAAAACTAAAAAAAGGCAAAAACTACAAAAAAAACTAAAAACTAATAAAAAAATAAAAAAGCCGAAAAACTAAAAAAACTAAAGAAACTAAAAAAAGGAAAAAACTTAAAAAACTAAAAACTAAAAAAAATTAAAAAAAAAGGAAAAATGAAAAATAGAAGAGAAAAAGAATACTAATAAAATTAAAAATAAAAATAAAAAAAAAATAAAAAAGATAAAAAGCTTAAAAAAGGTAAAAACCAATAAAAAACTAAAAAGAAAAAAGGTAAAAAACTAAAAAAAAATTTCATCTAAAAAACTAAAAAAAACTAAAAAAGGTAAAAACTAAAAGAACTAAAAAAGTAAAAAAAAACTAAAAAAAGGAAAAAACTGAAAAATAAGCGGGATATAAAACAGGGGGATATGAATGACGACCGGGACACCGGGACATAAGGAATATAAATGAATCAGAAAATACAACTCATGTTTCCAAATGACGTCGTTTGGAGCCCAAATTGAAAATCCAGATCAATTTATGTCTACTTTCAAAGTAAGGGCAAATTTATCATAGAGCAGGGTCTCTTCTACCATTCTCAGGCGAGAATCATAAATTTTTACAATTGTACTTCATCAGTGATAGAAATTCTGAATTGAATGCACGTTGCGAAATTTCTCCCAACATTGAAAGGACAATCGTTTCCCAATTACAACATCTTTTCCACGAAAATAATAATTTAGTGCGTCTGTTCAAAACAGCCATCGATTTGATGCCTACTTATACGCATAAAATTGTTATTTCCGCTGACAAAACGCCTCCTGGCCAACATGTGCGTAGATACAATGCTCCAACAATCGACGAAGTGGCCATCGTTATGGTCGGTGATCAGTTTTTACCTCGAGATATTATTCTCAGGGTTTCCACCACACGTGCTACAACTAAAAATAGGCCTACCAATAATACTTTTAAGAAATATAGACCCACCAAAGCTTTGCTATGGCACTCGACTTGCCGTAAAAAAAACAATGGAAAACCTAATAGAGGCCACAATCTTGACAGGGCCTTTTGAGGGTGAGGCTGTTCTTATTCCTCGCATTCCCAAGATTCCAACGGATCTGCCTTTTCAATTTAAAAGATTGCAATTCCCAATTCGATTAGCATTTGCAATCACCATTAACAAAGCTCAAGGTCAATCATTAGAAAAATGTGGTATAGATCTTAATACTGATTGTTTTTCCCATTGACAATTGTACGTTGCATGTTCGAGGGTCGGTAAACCTGACGATCTATTTATATGCAGCGACAATTGGACAGCGAAGAATGTTGTATATTCGCAAGTTTTACGCAGTTAATTTGTATTTTATCTATCTATCTATCTATCTATCTATATAAAAATGAGTTGTATGTATGCATGTTTGTTTGTTTGTAAAAAGAGCGTTTGCATATGATGTCATTATTAGTACATACGGCTTTGTATATGCAGAGACAATGGCAAAGCCAAGAATGTTGTATATTCGCAATTTTTACGTAGTTTAACTCCTGCAGACGAAATGAATGCTTGCCTAAAAAATTCTAATTTATAGGAAACGTAAAAATATTAAAATTAACTACAAATATGCGTGTCCATATAAACCCACCAAAGCTTTGCTATGGCACTCGACTTGCCGTAAAAAAAAACAATGGAAAAGCTAATAGAGGCCACAATCTTGACAGGGCCTTTTGAGGGTGAGGCTGTTCTTATTCCTCGCATTCCCAAGATTCCAACGGATCTGCCTTTTCAATTTAAAAGATTGCAATTCCCAATTCGATTAGCATTTGCAATCACCATTAACAAAGCTCAAGGTCAATCATTAGAAAAATGTGGTATAGATCTTAATACTGATTGTTTTTCCCATTGACAATTGTACGTTGCATGTTCGAGGGTCGAGAGTTCGACTAGATGTTTTGTTACTGGATGGTAAAGACACCAAAAAGGCCCTAGAAATTAGCTGCATCAATAACATATATGTCACAGCTAATTTAAAATCAACATTACAAACAGGACAACAACAGAAAATTGTGATTTACAATGTCCCCCCTGAAATCCCACGAAGCCTTCCGACTGGGTAGGCCACATGAAGCTGGACTTGTATCGAGCAAAAATGTCCTGTTTATTTTACCTCTGTCAACAATGGTAGAAAAAATTTTCCTGTTTGGCCAGCCAAAGCCATTTAGATTATACCAAGAAAAGCCTATACAGTGCACCAAATGCATGAAGTTAGGTCATGTCTCTAAAAACTGCAAGTCCAACAAGACCTAATGTAATATTTGTCTTGAAGAGCACTCACACCAATCCTGCAGTTCTAAGCCTAATTGCGCCAATTGTAAAGGAGATCACAACTCATTCGACAAAAGAGCATGCCCCAAATATTTGGAAAGGCATCAAGTTTTGAAAATTGCCAGGAAAGAAAACCTACCAGTGGGAATAGTTGCAAAATCATACAGCAGTATTCTCAAGGAAAACATTCCTACTTTAAAGGAAAGTACTAAGACTCTTCCATGGAAGTGGGCCCCTAGTATAATTAGTACACCACAGCAAAGATCCTCAACAAGTAGTATTGCATCTCCATTGACTAGCCCTAAATCTCTTCTGGCCGATTTAAATTTCACCCCTTCAGGAGGAAGTAACAAATCTAAATATAATGACTCCAAGCCTCAAAAAAGTAACAATGCCCCTATGCCTAGTGTACTGCCCAATTCTGCAATATCTGCAAAGGATCATATTGCTCTATCCAAGCTGATGCAGTACCTGATCTCAGTCACCTTTATTTCCCAAATAGATATACCAAAACATCTGAAGGCCACCATTCTGAGAGAAATAGCTGTACACTATTTTTCTAAATCTGTTGTTGAAGAAACAGATAGTGAGGTTATTAGTATCCTCAACCAATGTCAGGCTCTCCATTATCTCACAGAAATACATGACTAATGATATTTCTATCCCTTTAAAGATACTCCAGTGGAATTGTGCATCAATTAATACAATGAAACTAGTGGACTTATCTGATTACATAACATAGAACAATGTTAATATTGTGTGTCTTCAAGAAACTAAATCTACATAGACCAAAAAAGATTACCCTGCCTGGTTATAAGTGTTATCGTAAAGACAGGGGTACAAAAAGGAAAGGCGGTGGTGTAGCAATTTTTATAGATAGTAATATTATCCATTTCCCTTTGCCTACAGTTTACTACGATTTTGAAATAGATGTGATTGGAGTATCTATCAACTTAAATAATGGTAAACGTATAAAAATTAAATCCTTTTATAACCCACGAGGTGAAACAGATATCCTTAATATTCTTGAGAAAGAAACAGTTGGAGGAAAAACTCTTATACTTGGTGATTTTAATGCTGTTTTGTATACATGTTTGAAATAAAATTAATCTAATCTAACCTAAAAAAATTAATCTAATCTAAAATCTAATCACAGTCCATTATGGGAAGTAACTACCTATGAAAATTAGGCTAGAAAAAGTATAGAACAACTTCTGATAAATGATACTAATCTCTCTTTGTTTACTCCTTATAACTTCCAGACCAGATTTGATTCTCGTAATAATAGTTTTTCCACAATTGATCTCCAGATTGGCCTTTTATTTGAAATTATCTTAGACCTCTACTTTTCTGTGGTTGGGAGTGAGAGGTATAGGAGATAATTTTCAAACTAAGAGGGATGGGTGGTTGCAGCTACTCTGAGTAACGTGTTTTGCACCTTCTGAGAAGGTGCTCAAGTAGAGCCACATTGTCGAGGTCTGTTGAGTCGGAATCAGGGATGAGGGGAAAGCACGAGAAGACATTATTATTTATAAATGGACATACAAAACCAAAATAAAAAGACACGTAGCCGTCCCAAAACATGAAGAGCCAAGCCTCAATACCCCTACACACGGATCTTTTGAAAGTAAAAAATTGGTCAGATGCATCAATGTCAATGCGTCGAAAAAAAAGGAGCAGCTGATCTCCCGATCGAAAGTGCCACACATACACCCCAACTTCATCTATATGAATGAAGCTATAAAGAGAGTTAAGAAGCTTCGTCTCCTTAATATCTAATTCTCAACGGATCTCTCTTAGAAAACCCACCTCGATCCAGTGAAAAATTCCTGCGAGAGCACGCTGGGGATGACTCTTTTACTACAAAAACCTTTTACCGCCCATTTCCTTCATCCTATTTAAGATCATCCTCCCCCATGTGCCAACCGACAAGACATGCACCACTCACATAGCTCGGTCCAATTAACTTCGGTTGACACACCGAGAACAAAGTACTGTTCTCTGATTTTTCTCTGTAGACAGAGTCTAACAGTTGATTTCCGTCCTTTGGAGAAAACACGACATATTGAACAGAGACAAATTGAACGGCCGTTCTGTCGACATGAATTTAAACTAATAAATTGAATTCAAACAAAACAACTAGATCGAAATAAAAAGTGAAAGTTCTCTGGAAAATTTCTTCGCAAGTACCTAAACATGGTAATTTCCTTGCTTTTCGCCGAAAAAAAAAATGGCCAAACGAAGAAAAAAAATTGATTTTGGTTTTCCTTTTTTTTTCTCTCTTAGCAATCAGCTATGAAGCTTTTTAAACACATATGTTTAGTTATTTTTTAATGTTCTAACTATATTATTTTTTTTTTTAGCATGCAATGAATATGGCTCATTTCAAGAGCCGTTCTATAGCCAGGCAGAAGAATATAGATAAACGAGTTGCCGCCTTTTAGCCCCATTATGAACAGCTGTTATTGACACTGACAATTTATTTTTCTAGTGATAATTTATTTTTGTGCTGGCATGCAGACTTTATTAGGAATGGTAAGTTGTGACCTGATTATAAAAAGTAGTTACAGATTATGATGCACTTAGACTAATAGATTTATTTGATTAAGCTAATTAAACATGTTGGTGGTTTGCTCACGAATAATTGGTTTATTTGAACCTTTTATCATGGATTCAAATTTATTAAAAAATACATTTTGCTCTCCATGCCTCGTGTTGCAAATTTTATATCGAATTCTTCAGAAGCAGGGTCTAATAGTTGCTCAATTAAAAGAACTAAATTATTCGGTTCAATAAGATTTTTGTTCGGAAGAGCGGGGGAGGTACAATTTTTTTTCTTACAAAACGCAACAATTTTTTTTATATGCATGTTTTTAATTTTGTATGATCCAGACATAAATTTCTGGGGGAGGAGGGCAAATTTTGTACCCCTACTCCTAAACACGAACCTTAATAGTTCATACTTCTGTGCAATCGACTAATCGAAAATTAACAAAAGAGAATTAATTAAGCAACTACTCTTAAAAAACGCACTAAGATTTGTCTATGTGCGTATTTGTTATGTTTTAAACAGCCAGGCAAATATTTTGGAGCAGAAGGGGGGAGGGTCAAACCAAGATCAGCTGTGGTAATTTAAAATGTGTGTGACAACAATTCGGAAAACATATATACTTCATCCATTCAAGCTGATTGAAGTCAATTGATTAGGTTAATCTGTTTTCTCCTATTTTATTTGGTGACCAAGAACCAATGCCAAATGTCTTTTGGTGCCCCATGTCCTTTTTAGTAGTTAGAAATTAAATTTTTGGATATTAGGCTTGACATATCTTGTATGTCTAAAAATATCCTCTTCTTTTAACAGCTAAATCCTGACCTGAAAGCGAAATAAAAAGTGAAAGTTCTCTGGAAAAGCAACCAAAATTTAAAAGAACTGAGAAAGTTTTTGCCGTTTCCGCTCTCCTTCAAAATTGAGGTTCATATAACATGCCGCCTTTTGAACCACCGCTGTTGAAATTTCTTTATTTTCTCGTGGCGGATAAGACAGTGCTAAGCACAGATAATCTAGAGATCATTGGCAATTGCCACGCTTTGTTTTAAATTAAATTTTAAGGCTCCTTGAAAAAAACTGAAACTGACAATCGATAATATTTTGTTTTTTGGGGTGGAAGTGGAAAACTGCTAATTTACCAACCCCATAGAATATAGTGAAAAATGCCTGTACTAAAAAATTCCAGGGTTTGGGAGTAAAGATATCTAAAGTAGAAATCGTCTTACTCAAAATAAAAAGCTTCCTTCTATTTATATAAAAATAAGTTAGAAAAGAGAATATTTCTTTATTAGCTGGTGCCATTATAATTATTCCTTGAGCCCAACTTTTCGTTAAACACCAGTATTCCCACCTTCAGATTGATTTCTTTTCTTTTTTGAATGAGAGACGAAAAAAAAACGAAAACATATATACAGGTAAAAAAAATTCATTTTGTTTATTGTCAAATTTGCTTTTCGCTTTTAGACATAGCTGCAGAATTTAAATTGTTATCCCTAACTCATCGACTTTTCTTTACCTTCTTTTTTTGTCGCTTTTTTGTTTGTTTCTCGTTTGAATTAAAAAAAAAAATGCCACTTTTCTATCTTTTCAGAATGTTCAATTACTTACACGTTTTATCAGTATATGTAATCTCGGTGGCAACGCAATAATACAATATTAAAATTCTTCCCTCTAGTATACTCCCCACCTTGCATACATAAAACAACGTAAATGAGTGATTGAGCACAGCAAAAAGTATAAAACAAACAAACAGACTTGATAGCGCAACGGTAAAAACATTACCGCTGCGTAAATATTTGCCTGTGGCAACTTGGGTTTGAATCGTAAGACAAATTTTTGTCTTAAAGAAGACTGAAGATAGCTTTAGAGAAAACTAAAAAGTCAAAAATAACAAATGTAAAACATAGATCTTAAACTTGTTTTATGACTGGATCGATCGAATATAAACATAAGCGAACAGGGTAAGACGGATTGGGCATAACGATCTTTTTAGCTCGTTTTCATCAATCGGCAACTTCTTTCATTTATGCATTTACAATTTGTTCTTGAATATTTAGTCTATTTTAAAAATAAGGTAAAAAAAATATATATTTACTTTTGTTATATAAATTTCATCGAGAAAAACTAGAAAAAAAAAACAATAAACAAAGTGACACTAGCGGTGAGATTTATTAGAAATATTAGACGCTTAGATGATGAGGTGGTGACCCGTGTGCATATATTAATAGTAGGAAATAAATCATAGAACTTGAAAAGCTGCAAAAAATCCGTACAAACACTCAAGCTCCTCATATCAGCTCCTGAAATTTTCTCAAGCTGCTTATCGAGAAGATCTACTAAGAATGGCATGGATCCAGATGGCGGCCTAGTATTTACTAGGATTTATTTTTAAACTAGTAAAGTAATTACTGGGATTTATTTTTAAATGCTCAAGTCAACTCTAGCAATTTCTATAGCTCTGGCCTTTCCTCATGTCATTTGCGTCCCGTGAAACGCTAAGAATAAGTAATCTTGGAATATTCGAACGTACAACAAAAGTAAAGGCTACCCTGCCTTTCGGCATTCAAAAATTGTTTAATACTCATCAAGTGCTCATCCTCACGGTATTCTTTAGTAAAAGGCGAAAGATTAACTCTATATCTATTTAATTGGTCTTTTTCCGATGGCATTCTTAGTGGCATGTTGGTTTTGTGGCAAGTAAGGGAGACGAGCCAGGAAAAAGGTAACAGTTTTCTAGTTTCTCCAGCTCAACGAAGCCCGAGTACGCAGCTAAGCACTTTAATCTGCAGTTATATCATTCATATATCTGAACAAAATGATTTTCTGAAAATTTTCACCAGTAGTTTTTCCATTAGGCTGCTTAGCTACATGGTAGGTCAATAGGCTATACCATTTAATGTCCTATTTCAAGTTCTTTCCAAATACAATAGGCTAGCCTATTTGCTTCCTTTTCTAATTTTTGTAAACCTTAAAGTAACATGTTTTTCCTCACTAAAATATGGTTAGGCTAAGATATATAGTAATTACATAGTTATATGTCTTAAAATCAGCATGCAGTTGGGTAGGTGTTAAAAAAAACACATCAAATTTCAAAAGCAGTTTTTGAAAACCTTAGAAACTATTCTAAAATTACGAAAGTGGAAAGTACACCCCTTTGCTTTGGGTACGGCGATAACCTTTAAAGGGAACATCATCGACAGAAAGAACGAGATTTTTTCATTAATCTCTTAATTTGTTCACATAGTTTCCAGATGGTTTTTCATAGTTAGGTCCAACTGTGGAATCGACGAATATCACCAAATTTCCAGTTTCGTAAATATTGATTATTATCTGTGACTGTGACCCCCCACCCTTCAAACCTAGGAACGGAGATTGATTGACGAAAGAAAAAATCGCACGGAAAATTTGAGAATGCAGACATTTAAGAATGACCTGTATCCTTGAGGTGGCTTCATCTGATACGGACGTCATTAGGACAAGCATTGGCTAAAACTTGCAAAAGAGAGCGTTGCTGAAAGAACGTTTTCTGAATGACTGACTACGTCAGTCATCCTGTCGTTCATTGATGTTAAGTAGAATGCATTATCTTGTGGCTCCCACCAACAGTAATGTAAAAATTAACCATTCTTGCCTGTACAAATTGGCATACTTCCATTGTTTGAATAAGGGAGTTTCCTATTAAAATGAACCTTTCCTAGAAAAGTTACGGATTTCAAGGTTTTGTCGAAAGCTGAACTTAAACTCATACTAAGATGAACAGAAAACTCAATACTAAGATGGGGGTCCGTGTGCTTGATAGCAACATCAAGTCAACTGAACCCTTACGTACTCGAGTTAGTTCAGCGGAGAAATGTTTTCCCGCCCGTCCTTGTCACTTTTTAATCATCTGATGATGCAAAGCACGTGTTCATGAGCAAAAAGAAACTGCTGCGATCGAAAGTATTAATATCCGAGTATTTAATACCAAAACGCAAGCAACTGCTGAACCTGGCACGTGACAAATGGGGAGTTAGGAATGTATGGACTGATGGCGGCCGTGTACTAGCCAAACCGAAGAAACAGCTCAGCCATCTTGAAAATTACGTCACTAAATGATCTTTATCAGTACTGATACGTTGAGTCAATCCTCAGTTCTTTCGTTCATTTGGTTCGCCTGTTTTGTTTCGTTAATTTCGTGTCAAAAATGTTTTTGTTTGTTTCGTTATTGAGATATCAAAGAAATCTCACTATTGAGTGTCCTAGAGTGTTATCATGAATCGTATGACCAGTAGGCTTTCAGATTTAGAAAGTAATCGGCTGTATGTTCACCAATTATTATCCACCCCTATGCCAAATGATAATTCAAGTGAAAGAAATAATACGCAAGCAATGAAAGCTAGTAATTTTGTGGATATTCAGTCTCTGAAGAAATGGTCCGTCAAAGAGGATATTATTTTTTCATTTTGGAATTATCAAGGCCTTAGGACTGCGTACCCTACACTCTGTAACATATTAATTGAAATGCAAGAAACACCGTTAGTAATAGGACTATGTGAGACGTTTGTGTCGTATAGGGATAATTTTTTGTGTGTGAGATTTCTAGTTTCTAGGATTTTCTAGTGAAAGGAAGGAACGACATGGAACGAGGCAGTCTGGCTTTCTTGATAAAGGAAGGATTTTCGTATTGGGTGAGGAAAGATCTATCGCTATGGACAGGTATAAATAAACTTTGCATACCCTGTTTTCTTGTAGGATTCAGAAAAATTCCTTTGTCTCCAATTTTCAAACAAAAACTTTTTCGCTCTTCGTGCTCAAGTTTGACTTTTTGTCGCAGTTCTTCAATAAAGATTGCTCAATCACAATACGGAATAAGCTCTTTTCGTTTTAAGTTTTAGTGCTGCTTAATTCTTTCTGTTGAAAAAACTTGTTTTTTTTCTCAAGTTATTGCCATAGAAAGTGCGTGTTTAAAAATATTTTAAACTTTAGCTTATAGTCAGGGCGCCAGATTCTGTATCGTGCACCCACCCATGCTGGAAGGTACAAAAATACTGAGGACGGATCCTAGGGTAGTCGACCATGCTGAAAACGAATATCGTTGGGCGCATGTTTGCCGCTTGGGCGTTACTGAGATATAGGCCAAAAACACCAAATTTAGCCTATTACTAAGTGTGACGATTCAGAATTTTTTTGCGAGTTATAGGGTTGAGGAATCCGGTGAAATGTTATATCAGTCGGAAGAAGAGAACTAGATCTATAAGAATTAGATTTTTAAATTGAAAAAAAAAAAACACGATTTTTTCTCTATTTACTGCAGTTTCAAAATAAGTGCTGTAAAATTTGACAAATATCTCAAAGAAAGGCTAAACACTCGAAATTTCTTAAAGGTAACAGATTTTTTTTTCATATTCGAAAAGAAAGTTCATTCAATTCGTACAATTTGAGCTAAAAAATATAAACTATTTTTATTTTTAAAAGGTCTGCGATTTTATTTTTTTTGTCACTGAAATGATCAATAGCCGTATCGTGAGAAGGGACATAATTTTTTTTTTCTTCTAAAGGGTAGGAATACTTCAAACTTCCTAACTTTTTAAAAATTTTAACTTTTACTTGAAAATAAAAATAGGTTAAAAAAATATATTGACTATAAAAAGTTTTTTTTTTTAGAATGGACGAATATGTTTTCTGGTGTACTAAGGTGTCTGCAATTACCTTTTGGGACCTGATTTGCCACTGGTACGACTGAGCCATTTACTACATGAAAAAATTCTGCTTCACAGATGGATTCAGTCGGCGCACTGGTACTGTCTTACTCGGTCTGCCCGTAAAATCGGGTAATAGTAACTGATTAGGGACCTGTTGCAACTAAAAGTAAAAGGTATCAAATAAAACTTTCAAAAATATTCCTCATTTTCTTCTTTCGAGAATTCAGATGAGGCAAGGTCAGACCCCTGCATACACTCCTTGTTCCGCGACAGGAGTATAAGCTGCAGCATCCTTACATTTTTGAGAAGCTAAAGTCTTTCCTGCATGTTCCACTTTCGCATCTGCAGTAAGCTTCCAGGCTTGATGCTTCTTTACAGCTTGAGACAACCGCATCTACTCCCCCTTCAGCTATCTTCCATCCATGGAGGAGTGGATCTAGAATGCTCGGCCGAGCCTGTACTGACGACAAGATTATCCATGTAACGAATATGGCCCTTCCTATGCATGGCTCATAGGTGTCGTCAGAAGGTGGCAGTCTTCTCACATCTTGTTTCTGGCACCAAATGTGAGCCCTTACACTGGCCATTGAATTGAATCAGCACAGGGAGTGAAAAGTAAATACCCGGATGACTTCAAAAACGTAATCCTACGGACGGGAGGCTTTCACCTCCTCAACTATTTCAAGGCAGTTGGTAAGATAATGGACAGCTCCAGACTCAAAGAGATTATAGTGCAGGCAAAGCTGCTGCTTTCTGGTACTTGCAAAAAGGTATTTCAAGGGAAGGCTACTACCAACCTATCAATGCTTACTGCATACTGTGCGAGGTCTTGCTAGCCCTCTAATGGGAGTCCTTGGAAGAGTATTACTCCAAAGCACAAGAAGACTTGTCCCATCTGGACCAGCTGGGTAGTGCCATTGAGTTATTTAGAACTTCGTTGGCAAACGGTGCTAACGTGCGAACTGCACTTCAGGAGGCAAACGATACGATTAATCACTTTGGCTCCCATAATGAATGCCTTCGATACCCTGCGAAATGCGTCGCCCACGTTTGCTTTCTGGCGGCAGTTCTTGGAAATACTTGAAATAGCGATGCAATTCATTCATGCTGAACGAGACTGTGACTGGGAGTCTCATTTGAGAGCAACTGCTCTGATGTTGCCATACTTGGCGGTGGCTGATCATCCTCAGTATACAAGACGTCTCATACAGTGGCTATCAGACATGCGAAGTTTACCACAGACCTTTCCTGATGTACACAGGAAGTTCATGAAAGGATACTTCACAGTAAAGAGAACGCACACCAGGTTCACGGCCACTTGGTCCGATCAGATACTGAAATGTACAGTGAACAAGGATGCAAAGACGACGGCTGGAATAACACAAGAACAAATGAATGCGAGACAGACTGAAGCTTGGATTCTTATTTTACTGATTTCGGCTGCCATCTGCAATGGTTTCCTGCAAGTAGTGAACGTATCCACAGATACATTAAAAAATCACGAAGATAGTCATTCGGCTACGACGCGATTACAACTTTCGCGAGATAGAGTTCGAGACATTTTCACTACATGTGGCAATCCGTTCAGCTGAGTGGATTTCGACCTAGTGAATATTGTGACGTCAGAAGTTGTGGACGATGAGAAGATCGTTTCTGATATTACTTGCGTAGCCACAAAAGGAAAAGAGGTGGTTGAGGATTTTCTGTGCAACAGAAAAGACGATGCAAAAAAGGTTTCATTCCGAACTTTCCCTTCAGAGAGAAAAATTCAGAAAGTGAAGGGAGTCCCTAGAACCGATCTCCTGAGCTCTGAAGTAACAGCCTTGAAGAGAATCATTACTGCTCAGTTGAGCTACGGCGAAGAAAAGGAGAAAGCAGTTGAAAAGATCCTTACAAAAGAGATTCTTCCTTTCCCTCCATCCATTTTTGAACATCTTCCGCAACAATCAACCAAGACATCCTCTGGCTAGAAAATGAGGCCAGGGAACAAAGCTGTGCTGTTGAACTGACTTGCAGCTTGGTCAGCGACTTTGAAATCCAAATAGACAACATCTGCTACCGTACACATCATTGACCTAATGTCCAAGATAAGGTCATATCGGCCTGCCAGGTTTGAAACAATCAAATTCTTCGCGGAAAGATTACTTCTATCGTTGCTGAATGATCTTCCAGTGGGTATTCCTGAAATCCACATTGTCGCAGATCGGTACGACGGGCTGTTTGGGAGTCTTAGGAATAAGGGAGAGTCAATCTCCTTGAAATCATCATGCAGACTCCGACGAGGGAAAGGGTAAAACTTCCAGATTTGCGCTCTTAGCACAATTGAAGAATGGGATGCCGTACTTGCAAGCTCAGCATCTAAAGGCTGGCTCTTCGAAATTTTGTAGGAAACCTGGGGGCAGATGAGTGATCAGCTTCCGAGTACACTCATCCTTTTTATCTCAGGTGGGTTCAAGGAGAGATTCAAAGCGTCCCCGGTCAAGCGTGGCTGCAGTCCAACTTTACCAGAACATTGTGACTACGAGGAATGCTTGTCCTCCAGCCACGAAGAAGCTGACCCACGCCTTATCACACATGCCAGGTACGCTAGCTGTTACGTTTGTAGCATCGTTGTGCGTGCCAACGACACAAATGTGGCTGTAGCCTGTGCTCATTTTTTTGAAGAGCTTCATGCTGAAGGACTGAGCAAAGTTTTCTTGAAGTTTCCGACTTACATTATCCCAGTACACGAGCTGGCGGATGGAGTCCACTTGTCCAAAGAGGAGCAGATTATGTTACCGTTCGTGCACTGTCTGTCAGGGTGTGACACAACGAACTTTTTCTTCGGTGTCAGGAAATCTTCTTTCTTAAACACCGCGGCGTGAAGGATGAAGGATGCAGAAGGGAATCTTTTAGTTGACGCATTTAGAGAAGTTTACGTCCTATCAAAATCCACGGTCATTGAAATGTACGGTAAACAGGCCGGATTCAACTCATTGGCCAGTGTAAGGGCTTACATTTGGTGCCAGAAACACGAAGTGAGAAGACTGCCACCCTGTGACGACAAGCTCGAGACATGGTCGGCTGAGCATTCTCAAGCTGTAAAGAAGTATCAATCCTGGAAGCTTACTGCAGATGCAAAAGTGGAAGATGCAGGAAAGACTGTAGCTGCTCAAAAATGAAAGGATGCCGCAGCTTATGCCCCTGCCACAGAACGAGGAGGGCATGCAGGGAGTCTAACCTTGCCTCGACTGAATTCTTGGAAGAAGAAAATGAGGAAAATTTTTGAGTTTTATTTGATAACTTTTACTTTTAATTACAACAGGTATCTAATCGGTTACTATTACCCAATTTTACGGGCAGGCCGAGTAAGACAACTTTAGTGCGCCGACTGAATCCATCTATGATGCAGAATTCTTTCATGTAGCAAATAGCTCAGTCGTATCAGTGGCAAATCAGGTCCCAAAAAGGTGATTGCAGACCCCTTTGTACACCAGAAAACATAATCGTCCATTATAAAAAAAAACATATTTTTAGTCAACATTTCTTAAACCTATTTTAATTTTTAAGTAAAATTCAGAAATTTTAAACAGTTAGGAAGTTTGAAGTGTTCCTACCCTTTGAAGAAAAAAAAATTATGTCCCATTTCACTTTATGGCTAGTGATCATTTCAGTGACACTACAAAAAAAAATCGCAGACCTTTTAAAAATAAAAATAGTTTATATTTTTATAGCTCAAATTGTACGGAACTGAATGAACTTTTTTTTCGAATATGATAAAAAAGTTTGTTACCTTGAAGAAATTTTGAGTTTTTAGCCTTTCTTTGAGCAATTTGTCGAATTTTAAAGCACTTGTTTTGAAACTGCAGTAAATAGAGAAAAAAATTGTTTTTTTTTTCAATTTAAAAATCATATTCTTGTAGATCTAGATCTCTTCTTTTGATTGATATAACATTGCACCGGATTCCTCAACCCAATAACTCGCGAAAAATCCTGAATCGTCACACTTATTTATAGGCTAAATTTGGCGTTTTTGGCCTATATCTCAGATACGCCCCAGCGGCAGACATGCGCGCGCCCAACGATATTCGTTTTCGGCATGGTCGACTACCCTAGAATCGGTCCTCAGCATTTCTTTTACCTTCCGGCATGGATACACGATGCAGAATCTGGCGACCTGACTATAAGTTACCGGCCATTAAAAGGATCGTAAGAAAATGACGCATTTGCAAAAATGCGAGAACGGAATTTCGAGGCATCTCTTGTAATCTGAGGCCTGACTACTTGGCTTTTAAAAGAAAATTATATGTGACAACTTGTATATATCATAGTTCAGTTGAGACATCCAGTGAGAAAAAATTTGGGTCTGTTGATTAAAAAGAAAAAGTTGTTTGAAGAAAATCACATTTGAAAATTTGTAGTTGTAGTTGTTCAGTTGATACATTCACATTTGTCCAGTGAGGAAGAATTTGAGTTTGTTGATTGAAGGTAAGCTTAACAGTCTTAGCTTGGAATTTGAAACTTTTATGCACCTATTGTAACATCCATGATTTGCAATTATCATGGCATATTGATCATTTATCTTTAATATCAGATACCGTTTTCCACAGAAGAGCTGAAACTGATTTATATACAAAAATATTTGGCCACTTGAGTTTATGAACACAGAGAATAGTGAAAACTCCATTGCATGTCACACTTACCTGATGGATCATTAACTATATATATTATAGCATTGAAAATATATATTGAATGCAACCCTCTCTTTCTGTGTCCACGGAGAACCGTAACTTTAAATGATTCTTAAGGTGAAAGATCAACAGTCACATCCTTGGATTCATAGTCAAAACATTTTTTCCTCGTCTTTGATCTTGTGGTTTTAAAGACTATATCGTTGAGCCCAACCTCTTCTATCAATTCCCTCAATGCACCAGTGCAGATTGAAAACAACTCTTACTGTAGTCATCTTTCCACTTTAGAAATTTTTTTTGCCACCATTTTTAAATTTGTAGTTATAGACGTATTCTTCCATCTTCCCCGTCGTTCGGAGACTTTCTCCAAGTGTAACATGAACAGCTACAGAGATTGTAAGACAAATGAAAATTACCAGAAAAAAAGGAATTTTGGAATTTCCTTCCAATATTCGAAAAAAATATGCAGAAGATGTGCTCCATAATAATTAAGCGTTCACTTTTACAATTTCATTTCAGTTCCTTTTTGCTCGGGGTATGAGTGGTCATTACAGGATTCGATAAAAGTTAACATCGGGAATGTGTATGTGCTTAGGGGGCGGATATTAAACCCGGTGATAAACTTATGAGACATTTCAAGTTTTTTTTTGTATCAAAACAGATAGAGGGAGGTCTTAGTTTGAACAAACCATGAGGGATGTTCACCCCCAAGCAGCTTTTCTGGCTCCAAAAGGATAGAAAACTTATAATTTGTTATCGAAAGAACCCCCTCCAAATTTCTTAGGAAAACACTTCCATTTGAAGTGGATTTGAACTCTGCCATTTTCTAGCCCTTATTTGAGCTGCATCTTGAGGGAGGCAATATTTTGTTTTATTTACTTTCTGCATTGTGGTTCAGCCCAAGGTTCAAATAAGTTTCAGGCCAATCGACAAAATTTCATATTTTTTTTAGCTACCTTTGTTACGGGAGGGATTGTTTTCAAAAGTAATAATCTTTCGAAAAATAGTTCTCTTTGCCCAGAACTTACGAACACAAGCTACAAACTTTTTAGTAAATAAGTTTGGGTGGCTCAGTTCCAAACCCATAGCTACTCCTCCTTCCCAAAGCGAAATGTTGATTATATTTTTGACCAATAAAATAATTCCTGAAAGTTTCACGCCACTGGACTCACACGATCAAACATCCTCCTCTAAATAAAAAAAAAGGTTTTTTTTACTGAAAGTAAGGAGCAACATTAAAACTTAAAGTGAACAGAAATTACTCCGTAAATGAAAGGGGTTTTTCCTCCTCAACACCCCACTCTTTACGCTAAAGTTTGACTCTTTCTCTTAACTCTACTTTTTAAAACAGTAAAAAACTTTAGCGTAAAGAGCGGGGCGTTGAGGAGGTAAAGCCCCTTCCATATACGAAGTAATTTCATTCGTTTTAAGTTTTAATCTCGCTCCTTACTTTCAAGTATAAAAAACTTGTTTTTTTTTATTAAACAGTTCGTGGTAACGGACTGTAGTAAGGAGCGACCCGGCTCAATAGTAACCAAAACTCTAAAAATGGAATTTTGGTACTAATAGCTACTTCAAAAGAATTGCATTTTAATGCTGATTTTAAATATATAATTTTCATCAAGTTTAGTCTTACCCATCAAAAGTTACGAGCCTGCGAAAATTTGCGTTATTTTAGAAAATAGGAGGAACTACTACTACTACTACTAATAACTCACTGCAGCACCAAGCCGCCTGAGGCCAACACAGCTACGCACGCTCCTCCTCCAACCTAATCTATTTAAAGCCTCCCTCTTTACACCCTCCCAGGAAGTTCCCATTTCCTTTAAATCCTTATTTATGACATCCTCCCAACCCAGACAAGGACGACCTGCTTTCCGTGTAGCCCCAGACGGTTGGCCAAAAAGGACAATCTTCGGTAATCTGTCATCCTTCATCCGTAGAACGTGGCCTAGCCATCTCAACCTTTCTTTCATTATAGCCCCAGAAAGCGGGATTGAACCACACTTTTCGTACAACCTACTGTTTGAAATACGGTCAGTCAGCCGGGTACCCAGAACAATCCGTAGGCAATTTCTCTGGAAAACATCTAGTAAATTTTCATCTGCTTTTCGGAGTCTCCATGCTTCAGAGCCATATTTGACCACTGTCATCACTGTAGCTTCCAATATTCTAATCTTGGTTTGTAGGCTTATCTTTCTATTCTTCCAAACTTTTTTTAACTGTGAAAAAACACCCTGAGCTTTAGCTATTCTACTTTTAACATCTTCACTGCTCCCACCATCTTTACTAATAATACTACCAAGGTAACTGAAGCTCCCAACCTGATCAATCTTTTCGTTACCTAAGGTCACCTGTTCATCTTCACTTATTCCTAACCTTAGTGACTTAGTCTTCTTAACATTAATTTTCAAGCCTATTTTAGCACCCTGAACTCGTAAAACCTCTAAAAATTCATTCATTTTGCTCACACTTTCATCTAATATGCTTAAATCATCAGCATAATCTAAGTCCAGGAGCGTTCTTCCTCCCCATTTGATTCCATGGTCTCCAATTGCCTTTCCTGTGCTCCTTAAGACGAAGTCCATCAAAATGATCCATATTCAGAGGGATAGAACACAAGCCTGCTTAACTCCTGATTTAATACAAAACCAGTTGCTAACCTCATTTCCTACCTTAACCGCAGCAGTATTATTCTCGTACATAGCGCAAATCACTTTAATGTATTTTTCTGGTATACTATATAACGATAAGACCTTTGTTAACGCTGTTCTATCAACAGAATCGAAAGCTTGCTCATAATCGATAAAACTAAGGACCAAAGGTGTTTGACAACGAAGGGACTTCTCAATTATTAACCTAAGAGTGAAAACATGGTCGACACATCCTCTACCTTTTCTAAAACCGCATTGTTCTTCCCTTAAAACTTTGTCTACAGCATGTCTCAGTCTAAAAAGTATCATATTACTCAGTAATTTGCTACCTACAGAGACCAGACTAATGCCTCGATAATTCCGACATTCACTCTTGTCACCTTTCTTATACAGTGGTTTAATTAAGGTTTTCCTAAAATCATTGGGTACTTCCCCTTTTTCAAAAATCATGTTCATAATCTTCAGTAGCTTATTCCTAACCTCAGAGCCACCATATTTAAGGAACTCATTAATCATACTATCAGCACCTGGGGCCTTATTATTTTTTAATCCTTCTAGTACTGTCGCTAATTCTTCCTCACTAAACAAATCATCCTTCACATCCAAGGTATCACAAACTTTTTCATTTTCATCTATATCTTTTCCTGCAACTGTATCTCGGTTTAGCACATTCTCAAAATGTTCCACCCATCTTTCTTTAACTTTTTCCTTATCACTAATTGTGACCTCATTTCTATCTTTAACTGGGACTAGTCCGGATCGGCTACTCCCTTTCAATTTATTAACATGCCAGTATAATATTTTACTATTATGCCGTCTAGCCGCATCTTCCAGATCCTCAGCAATTTTATCCATCGCCTCCATTTCACATCTCCTTAGTTCATATTTTAATGCTTTCTCCACTTTCTTTACATTCCTTTTGTTTTCATACGACCTATCGCTCAGATAATTCTTATACAAACCCCTTCTACTCTCTATTAAACCTAAAGCTTTTTCACAAATATTCCTAGTTGCTGTCTTAGCACTCTTCCCTAGGACACCATCAGCAACTTCACAAATTGTTTTTCTGAAATTATTCCATCCATCTTCCACATTGTCAAATTTTAAACCCTCAAGTTTAGTACTCAACTGTTCCTGGAATTTTTTTCTCAAATTTTCATCCTGAAGTCTACCAACATCATAACTTCCCGGGAGGGAGTTACTCTTCCGAAATTTCAGCTTTAAATTAACCTTAGACACTACTAGATGGTGATCTTTACTTTTAACATCAATAACGGCACTCCTATACACCCTAGTATCTTGTATTGATCCTGCTAGTCTTCTGTTTACAATAACATAATCAATAAGGTTTGCTGTCTTACCATCACGTGAATACCATGTCAACTTATGGGCCATTTTGTGACCAAACACCGTATTGGTTATAACTAGGTTGTTATACCTACAAAATTGCAAAAGCCTATAGCCATTACTGTTTTCTTTTCCTACACCAAAATTACCTAGGCTAGGATACCATCTATCCCTATTTCTACCAACCTGGGCATTAAAATCTCCTAGCAAAAACACCATATTTCTACCTGGTACCCTGTCTATTTGCTCCTGTAACTGTAAGTAAAATTCATCTGAGTCACTAGTATCTCCATCAGTTGGTTCAATGGGGGCATATACTACTATAACTGATACCCTAAACTTTTTAGTCATAAAATGAGCAATTAGTATTCTATTATTAATACCTTCCCAGCCTAAACAAGACTTAGCAGCTTCCTTATTCATCATGAGCCCTACTCCCTGTCTATGTACCCCATCCTTCCTTCCTGAGTAAACAAATTCTATGTCACCTAATTTCATGCTTCCTACCCCTGGGATATGAGTTTCTGAAACTCCTAATAAATCCAGTTCAAACCGTCTGAATTCGTCAGTCAAAATGTCGATGCGATAGTCATTTTTAACGTCGTAACATTCCAAGTTCCAATTTTCATGTTCTTTAAATCTTTGAAATTATTTTGGCCTCAAGAAAAGCAGTGATCCCGGATACCAGTGCAGGATGGGGACCAACATATCTTCTCAAGTCTACACCGAAGCGCTTAAGCCGGCTTAGAACCGGACAGCAAGAAGTCCCTGGGACCTCCAGTAAGTTGGAGGCTTTGTGCAATCCTGGGCCCATCTTGGTCACAACATGGTTTTCAGCACTTGGCGATGCTCTTCTATCAACAAGAGTCGAAATCCTGCACAGACAGTCCCAAGCCTATTACCTCCGACTCATTATATATTCATGCCTACAAATATTATGCTACTACGGGGAGGCAGCCCATAGTAGATAAATTAGCTAGGAAGAGGTTTTTCAGCCCGAAAACGCCCATCAGAACAAACCAAGCCCAGAAAATTATCCAATAATCAGAATCCCGTACGAGTGCTGTGTTGTTTACTAGGCTATAATTTCCTCGAGGGGCGCCACTCCTCAAGTGGGAAAAATTGACCGCAAGTTTCCCAGTCTTGCAGGTACCCCGAAAGGGTCGAGGCAGCCCTTTACAGAGGCCGTTGTCCATAAATCTGGATCTTACGCCCTGCCGCAGTTGTCCTCCTATAGAGGATCCTCCCACGATGGTGTTCTGCTTCACCATGCAATTTAACCCATTACTGGGAGAAGGTTTGTAACTCATCTGACGCGTGAACACGGCAGTTGGCCCTGCTGAGTGTACATTTGAGGGGCCTTCTTCCTCCTCCACCTGAAATTATGACCCCCAGGGGAGAGTTTCCCAGTTTCTATTATGGGCCCCACTGGGACAAGGTCCTACTTGGCCTAAGCCTCCTATGGAGCTACTCTACCTATCTATAGGGCTTACATATATACATATATATATATATATATATATATATATATATATATATATATATATATATATACACATACATATACATACACACGTACATATACACATACACACATATACACATACATACACATATACTCACTAACGTGCAAATATATACCCTGAATTGGTATAGGCTAGGTCTGTATATGGTAAATATTAATTTCCTTTCTGATGCAAATGCACAATAACTTTGGATTCAGGATGCAATTCTGACTATAGAGATAAGTATTTTTCTTACTTGAAGTGTATGTGCAGAATTAAAAATTCTGCTGGTACTACAAAAGTAGACCTAAGTAGCCAATTTAGCCTGTCTGAAACATCTCACAAGCCAACACCTTATAAAAAACACCTTTGATAATTTAAATGAATAAGAAAACTTATTAGAAATTCTGCTGATACTGCAAAAGTAGACCTAAGTAGCCAATTTAGCCTGTTTGAAACATCTCACAAGCCAACACCCTATAGAAAACACCTTTGAGAATTTAAATGAAGAAGAAAACTTATTAGAGACTCTGCTAATACTGCAAAAGTAGACCTAAGTATCCAATTTAGCCTGTTTGAAACATCTCACAAGCCAACACCCTATAGAAGACACCTTTGACAATTTAAATGAATAAGAAAACTAGTTAAAAACTCTGCTAATACTGCAAAAGTAGACCTAAGTAGCCAATTTAGCCTGTTTGAAGCATCTCACAAGCCGACACCCTATAGAAAAACACCTTTGACAATTTAAATGAATAAGAAAACTAGTTAAAAACTCTGCTAATACTGCAAAAGTAGACCTAAGTATCCAATTTAGCCTGTTTGAAACATCTCACAAGCCAACACCCTATAGAAAACACCTTTGACAATTTAAATGAATAAGAAAACTAGTTAAAAACTCTGCTAATACTGCAAAAGTAGACCTAAGTATCCAATTTAGCCTGTTTGAAACATCTCACAAGCCAACACCCTATAGAAAACACCTTTGACAATTTAAATGAATAAGAAAACTAGTTAAAAAACTCTGCTAATACTGCAAAAGTAGACCTAAGTAGCCAATTTAGCCTGTTTGAAGCATCTCACAAGCCGACACCCTATAGAAAAACACCTTTGACAATTTAAATGAATAAGAAAACTAGTTAAAAACTCTGCTAATACTGCAAAAGTAGACCTAAGTATCCAATTTAGCCTGTTTGAAACATCTCACAAGCCAACACCCTATAGAAAACACCTTTGACAATTTAAATGAATAAGAAAACTAGTTAAAAACTCTGCTAATACTGCAAAAGCAGACCTAAGTAGCCAATTTAGCCTGTTTGAAACATCTCCATATGGCACTTGTGACGAGGTCAGAAGGGCCAATGGCCAAGAGCTCATATGGTATGAGCTCTAGCAAAATTCTAAGAATCAATAGATTGCTGTAAAAGGAAAATCAGAGGCTTAATGCTGGTCGGATCTAAAATAAGAGCTCTGAGACACGAGGTCCTTCTAAATGTCAAAATTCATTAAGATCCGATCATCCTCTCGTAAGTTAAAAATACCTCATTTTTCTAATTTTTTCCTCTCCCTTCAGCCGCCCATCCATATGGTAGAATCAGGGAAAAAAGGCTTTATCAGTCAATCTATGCAGGTCCCTGACACGCCTACCAATTTTCATCGTCCTAGCACGTCCAGAAGCAACGAACTCGCCAAAGCACAGGACCCCCCTAACTCCCTCAGAGAGAGTGTATCCAGTCCAGTTACGTCAGTCACGTATCTACGACATTTGCTTATTCTACCCACCAAGTTTCATCCTGATCTCTCCACTCTAAGGGTTTTCCAAGATTCCTAGCCCCCCCCCCCACTCCCCCAAATGACACTGGATCCAGTCGGGATTTAAAAAGAGAGATCTGAGTTACGAGGTCTTTCTAAATTTGAAATTTCATTTAGTTCTGATCACTCCTTCGTAAGTTAAAAATACTTAATTTTTTCTAATTTTTCAGAATTAATCCTCCCCCCAACTCCCCCAAAGAGAACGAATCCGTTCCAGTTATGTCAGTCACGTACCTAGGACTTGTGCTTATTTTTCCCACCAAGTTTCATCCCGATCCTTCCACTCTAAGCGTTTTCCAAGATTTTAGTTTCCCCCTTCCAACTCCCCCCAATGTGACTGGATCCGGCCGCGATTTAAAATAAGAGCCCCGAGACACAATATCCTTCTAAATATTAAATTTCATCAAGATCCGATCACCTGTTCGTAAGTTAAAATACCTCATTTGTTTCTAATTTTTCCGAATTAACACCCTCTCCACTCCCCCAAAGAGAGCGGATTCAGTCTGGTTATGTCAATCATGTATCTAGGACTTCTGATTATTCTTCCCACCAAATTTCATCCTGATCTCTCCAATCTAAGCTTTTCCCAAGATTTTAGGTTCTCCCCTCCAACTCCCCCAATATCACCGTATCCGGTCGGGATTTAAAACGAGAGCTCTGAGACAAAATACCCTTCTAAATATCGAATTTAATTAAGATCCGATCACCCGTTCGTTAAAAATACCTCATTTTTCTAATTTTTCCGAATTCTTAATTTAGCGCATTTGATGATAAGAGCTTTTTTTATTCTATCCTTTTTATTCTATGGTAAATCTTATAGAGCAGAAAACTGCATATTTTAGGATAATTCTGATGACTCATACTTGTTAGTGACAAATCTCGATAGCAAAACTTGCCACATGTCAACCTCTCCTGGAACAATCATTAGTCGTGCAATAGCGCATATATGACGAATTCCGCAACATTACCAGTAAATAGATTCTATTTTGAATTCCCATATTTAACATATTTTTAACATTTTTGAACTTGAATTCAGCATTACTAGTAACTTTAAAAAAAAGATTTGGTCCTCAAAATTCACAAAGTTAAATAAGCATGTTCAAAAAAAGAAGAAAAAAGAGCAAGATTTATTTTTTAATTTTGAATTTGAATTTTTTTAATGTTTTTTTTTTTAATATCTAAAGTATTGAGTAAGTATTGTCTTGTAAAAGCAAATTAATAACACGGGAAAATTCGATTGCAGTAAATGAAATTAAACTGAAAATTACAATAAAATTACAGCATTAGTGCTATTTTTTGTCACCGGAGAAAGCCAATATTTATGGATTCAAGCATTCATCCTTAATACACATTGACATCGAAGTAAAATCGACAAGAGGAGAGGGGGTGGGGAGGTAAAGGGAGGTAATCAGGTAAAGGCGTCAAATGACCATATCACGTAAATATTGTAATACGAGGCAATGAAGGATTAATAAAAAAGATGAAAATGAGATAGGTAAAGGAGATTAGTGAAGGACAAAAACAAAAAGGGAGATTAGTAGAAAAAGGAGATAAATATGATAGGTGATAGGAGATAAGTAAAGATAAGATATAACAGATAAGTCAACTCAGGTAAAAAGTTACTTATTTTCTATCTGGCGAGGCTGTATCCTCCCATACAATGGTTACACAAAATTCATATATATATATATATATATATATATATATATATATCATATATATATATATACATATATATACATATATATATATACATATATATATATATACATATTCATACATATATATATATATTCATATACATACATATATATATATATATACATATTCATATATATATATATATATATATATATATATATATATATATATATATATATATATATATATATATATACACACATATATATATATATATTCAAAAACAAATGTGGAAATTAATCCTGTTTCCCGAAGGAACAACAGGACATGTTACATAAAAAACCCTCAGATTCATATTAAAGGCACGTGGATGATATTTTAAGGTCATTATTTAAATCTCATTTTTTATCTACTGCACTTTATTCAATTTGAATTACATCCAAGATGCAAATCTCCCTTTTTTTCAAAGACAAAGGTGAAAATTTATCCTGTTTCCCGAAGGAGCAATTGGGGCATGCAACATAAAAAACACCCCCAGAGACAATTTATAAACACGTGGAGGATATTTTAAAACCAAAGATTGATCTTTGGTTTTTAGCGTTTCAAAATTCCTCTTAAAATCCCAACTCATAGTTCTGATGATTCCGAAAACATTTAAATGTCTGTAAGCTGGATATTTGGTTAATTAAAGTAAAGAAATCCGAAATCCCATTTTAGGCAGAAACAATAGTACACAAGACGGGCCACGAATTTAGAATTTAACAACTTACTTATATATTAATGCATATACTTTAAGCGATTAACCTATTTAAACCTTTTTTATAAATACAACATACATCCCATGGAAACGATATCAAATTCGAGAAAAAATCATTGTGAGTGATAAAGATACTTCTAGAGGATTAACATCTTGAAAGAACACTTTAAGACCCAAATTTTTTCCGATTCTCCCCTAAGGTGGGGAGACTCATATATAGGTAATAGTGTTTCATATGTTAATCCTTTTAACAAAAGGAACAATCAGGAGGGAGGATAAAATTGTCTCTCTTTTTTTTGTCATTGACGTCAAATTTTACTACCTCAAATATACAAACCCCCCTGAGGTACAAATATGTACCTCAAATATGCAAACCCCACTGAGGTGTAAATATGTACCTCGAATATGTAATCCAACTAGTTGCGCAGATTTTCTTGCTTTTCCTTTGATTGTCAAAGGAAAATCAATAAATATTCGAGATTTCATGGGGGACAGAACAAAGACCCAAATCTATTGGCTCAAAATAAAATAAAAGTGATACATAAACATATTAAACTAGTGTTTTTTACTTTTGACAATGAGCAAAAGAGTTCGGCTAGGAAGCGCGTGTTATCCCACACGTACACCCAATCATAATATATAAGAAGGAGAGGGAGTAAAGATTTTTTCATTTGTTTTTGATATTACATCTCTGTGCTCCCTTGAGTTACAAAGATTTTCTGACTTACTGTGACTTAACAGTCCCACAGGTACACCCAATCGTAAAATATAAGGACAAGAAGGAGCAAAGATTTTTTCATTTGTTTTTGATAATACCCAAAAAAAGTATTTTTCAAACCTAAGGGGACAAAAAAATCTGGAGGGGGGAGGGGAATTGTTCCCTTCCCCCAAATTGACATCTCCGTGCTCCCTTGAGTTACAAAGATTTTCTGACTTACTAGGAGGAAACACCTCCTAAATAGGAGGAAACACCCCCTAAAAGTCATAGAATCTTAACGAAAATCACACCGTCAGATTCAGTGTATCAGAGAACACTACTGTAGAAGTCTATCTACAAAAATGTGGAATTTATTTTTTTTTTTGCCAGAAGGCAGATCACGGATGCGTGTTTATTTGTTTATTTGTTGTTGTTTTTTTCCCAGGGGCGATCGTATCGACCCAGTTCTACCAGAATGTTGCGAAAGGGATCATTCTAATGGAAATAAAAAGTTCTAGTGCCCTTTTTAAGTGACAAAAAAAATTGGAGGGCACCTAGGCCCCCTCCCACGCTAATCATTTTCCCAAAGTCAACGGATCAAAATTCTGAGATAGCCATTTTATTCAGCGTAGTCGAAAAACCTTATAACTATGTCTTTGGGGACGACGTACTCCCCCACAGTCCCCGTGGGAGGGGTTACAAGTTCAAAACTTTGACCAGTGCTTACTTATAGTAATGGTTATCGGGAAGTGTACAGGCGTTTTCAGGAGGATTTTTTTGGTTGGAGGCAGGGGTTGTCATGGGGGAAGAAAATTTCCATGAAGGGAGCGCAGGATTTACTAGCTTTACTTAAAAAAAAAAACAATGAAAAAATAAATATGAAAAAGTTTTTTTTCAGCTGGAAGTAAGCAGCAGCATTAAAACTTAAAACGAACTGAAATTATTACCCATATGAGGTGCTCACCTTCTCCTAATACCTCGCTCTTTACGCTAAAGCATTTTTAGTAGTTTCAACTATTTATTCTGCGGCTTTTGTGATTCAGGGGTCATTCTTGATGAATTGGGACACAATTTAAGCTTTAGTGTAAAGAGCGAGGTACTGACGAGGGGGCGAACCTCTCATATATCATGAAAAGAGAAATCACTAATCCAACAGCACAAACACAAAAAAAAACATAAAACACATGAAAGAAACAGAAGGAGAAAAGGAAGACTGTTTTCCTAAATTAGTGACTAATATAGACCAGCACTTGAATGAGGCCTTAACCCTACTCATCCATAAAAGGTCTTAGACGACTGTATATTAGCTGAGATTAAAAATCTCAACTAAATTAAAAATTGAAACTTAGTTAAAATTGAAAATAAATATGACATTTTTTTCTTAGCCTACTTGTAATCTAGCTTCTAGTAGTTCCTGTAGTACTCGTAATCAAACTCAAAATTCAACCAAAATCACGCAAAAAAAACAATTTCAATAAAACAATGTAATAAAAACATGAGAATACAAAAGTTCTTTACGTAAGCTAATTTATAAGTTACGTATATCTTTTACTTATAAAAAGATTCGTAAAAAATTCAAAGTTCTAGTTGCCTTTTTAATTAACCGAAAATCGGAAGGCAACTAGGCTTCCTCCCCCGCTCTTTTTTTCTCAAAATCATCCGTTCAAAATTATGAGAAAGCTATTTAGCCAAAAAAAAAAAATATTTAAATTTTGTTTTAATTATTTCTCTGCGGAGAGCCAAAATCAAAACATACATTGATTCAAAAACGTTGAGAAATTAAATATAAAAAACAAGTTTTTTAAATGAAAGTAAGGAGCGACATTAAAACTTAAAACAAACAGAAATTACTCCGTATATGAAAGGGGCTTTTCCTTCTCAACGCCCCGCTCTTTACGCTAAAGTTGTTTACTGTTTTAAAATGTAGAGTTAAGAGAAAGAGTCAAACTTTAGCGTAAAGAGCGGGGCGTTGAGAAGGAAAATCCCTTTTTATATACGGAATAATTTCTGTTCGTTTTAAGTTTTAATGTCGCTCCTTACTTTCGTTTAAAAAACTTGTTTTTTTTTTATTTAATTGTACATAGAAGCTTGAAACTTTTACAAAAAGGGTTCTCTGATATGCCGAACCTGATGGTGTGATTTGTTAAGATTGAGGGGCTTTTAGGGGGTGTTTCCCCTATTTTCTAAAATGAGGAAAATTTTCTCAGGATCGTAACTTTTGATTGGTAAGACTAATCTTGATGAAACTTATATATTTAAAATGAACACTAAAATGCGATTCTTTTGGTATCAAAATTCCATTTTTTTAGAGTTTCGATTACTATTACCATAAATCGCATTTACAGCGAGATAAGGTGGACTGCGTCGTCCTGTAGAACATCTCGCTGTTGAATTGATGAGGTGACACAATTAGTGGGTGTGATGGGGTATGGCCTCCCACTTGAGGCGGGTCGCTCCTTACTACAGTTCGTTATCACGAACTGTTTGAAAACAGCATTCAGTCCCCTTGGTGACACTTCAGAAAGTTTAATTCCCACTTCTTTCAATAGCCCAATCGCTATTTCTACTGAATCAACAGTTGACTACTCCAAAAGCAAGGTCAAAATCTCGTGTACAATAAGCTCATGAACCTATACAAAAAAAGTATGACGCTGCAGAATAATTATAAACACTTTTTCATTCATAAAAAAAAGCAATAAAATAAATAATTTCAGCAAGAGGCCATCTCACAACACTTGAATGGATAAGATATATTTACGAAGCTTCGATTACAGGATAGGCTTTGCATTTGTCCAGTGTGTAAGAAGGACAAATTGAAACATTTAATGAACAACTTCAGTTGTTTAAGTGGCCCGAGAAAGTGTATTCTTTTGGTAGCGTTAAAAAGAAAGCTAATGAGCTAGTTAAAACAATAAAAAGTGCTTGTCAAGTCATTTAAGGAGGTATATCAGAGTGAATTTGCAACACGGAAGTACTTCCCATAAAATAGCAGAAAGGATAGGTTTTGGAAAAAATAGCTACTTTTTTATCTATTACTGTTAAACACTTCTACCAACCCCTGAACCGCATCCTAAAATCAAATAATATTGTTTGTATAAAGAACGCTGGTGAAACAAAAACAGAACAATAAAAAAAGGTTTATTATGCAAAAAAATGAAGGAAATCATAAGAAATAGCACTGCCTCAGATTGAGGGAGGAGCCTGTGCCCCCGGCATCCCCGTTGTAGTTGTGTCCCTGTGTCCCGGTCGTCATTTATATTCCCTGTGTCCCGGTCGTGATTTGTGTCCGGATGTCCCAGTCTGTAATTTCTCTTTGAGGTTCCCGGTCGTCATTTATATTCACTGTGTCCCGGTCGTCATTTGTGTCCCGGTGTCCCGGTATGTAATTTCATCAGTTGACAAACATAACGTCAGTTGACAAACAACTTCATGACGCATACAGCTCAATCCTTATAATGACGTCAGTCGACAATCATGACGTCAGTCGACACACAAACATGACGTCACTTGACACACAAACACACACAGACAACTTATTTTTATATATATAGACTAGCTGTTAGGCTGGCGCTTCGCGCCACCCCAACACCTAGTTGGTGGGGCGTTTCGTGCCCCCCCAAGCCCCCCGTGCGCGTAAGTCGTTACGCGCCATATTAGTTACGCGCCATTGTAGTTGTGTCCCTTTTTCCCACTTGTGAATATGGACAAATTGCTTTAATACCACAGTTAACTTAAGATGTTACAGCTTGGATATGATTTTTGAGTTATTAGAATTTGTTTTATACAATACTTATATAAGATTTGGTGGTGATTTGTACAAGCAAATCGTGGGAATTCCCATGGGGGGGGGGGAATGCCAGCCCATTTATAGCTGACTTGTTTTTAAGTCAACTAGAATATAAATATATGATGAATAAGAATAATCAAAATAATTTGAAACATGTTTTGTCAAATAATAAAAGATATTTAGATGATATTTTGGTCTTAAATTGTAAGGATTTCATTGATATTTCTAAAAATATATATCCATCAGAGCTTACTCTTGAACCTAGTCATGGCGCTGGTCATGAAGATCATTTCTTAGAGTTAAATGTTAATATTTGTGATAATAATAAATTAAGTTTTAAAATGTATAATAAAACGGATGATTTTGATTTTGAAGTGATTAGTTTCCCATTCCCTGAAAGTAATATACACTCAAATATCACATATTCTGCGTTTTTCTCACAGTTACTTCGTTATGCAAGGATTTGTAGTAATTATATTGATTTTAAAAATAGATGTAAAATCTTAAGCCAAAAATTGATATCAAGAGGTTTTTCTGCAAATAAATTAACTTGGCAATTTAAAAAATTTAGTTTTCATTATAACGAACTTTTAAATAAATATCAAAAGAATTATCTGGATATACTTAAGGAAATTTCCAACTAATTTCGGAGGTTCGACAAATGATGATGCAGCACCATTTATTTTGAATTGTGTTTCTAATAGAGCGGATTTTTTTAAAAATAGCCACATGGTAAAGATGAATTCCATAATTGTTTAGTTCATTAAATTTTTTTTTTTTTGCAATGTGTTAATATTTGTGATATGGTCAATTTTATCATATTTAGTTTACCTATTGTTGCTAAAAAGAGGGATAAATTAACAGGATAAGCTTGTTTTGCTGTTACTTGGTTGTTTTACAATTGCTGTTTTTTTTTTCATAGGCATGTATTTTGGGGGTGATACCTGACACGGGGATGCCATGGATATTCTGTGGTAGCCACAACACTTGGCTGGGTAGAGAATTTAAAGTGGCAAAACCCTATAGGCCAGTGTATTCTACTGATGAGCCCTTGTGTTGGGTTGTTGCCTCTGAATTATTTGTCTTTATTATTTTTTCTATTGTTTGGTAAATGACGACTTATACTTATTGACGACATGACTGCCTGTCCATTGATTATTCTTTATGGTTGATTGTGTTTGGCTATGCTGTTTGACCTATGTGATTGTATGGATGAGTAGGGTTAAGGCCTCATTCAAGTGCTGGTCTATATTAATCACTAATTTAGGAAAACAGTCTTCCTTTTCTCCTTCTGTCTTTTTTTTATATATGTATTTGTGCTTTTGCATTGGTGATTTCTCTTTTCATGATATATATATATATATATATATATATATATATATATATATATATATATATATATATATATATATATATATATATCTATATATATAAAAATAAGTTGTCTGTCTGTCTGTGGGTCTGTGGATCTGTGGATCAGGTGACGTCATGTTTCGGCTGACGTCATGAAATTAGTTGCCGTCATTTTTGTTATGACGATGCTTAGTGTATTGTAAAACACATTAATTTGGTTAATAATATACCATTTAAAACACCAAAATGAACATGCTGGAGTAGTCACTCGGTGAGAGAGGGTGTCGGAACGGAGAATGAAGGTCCCAGGTTCAAATCCTGGTTAGGCTAAAAAAGGTAAAAAACTAAAAACTAAAAAAAAACTGAAAAAACTAAAAAAAAGGCAAAAACTACAAAAAAAAAACTAAAAACTAATAAAAAAATAAAAAAGCCGAAAAACTAAAAAAAACTAAATAAACTAAAAAAAGGAAAAAACTTAAAAAACTAAAAACTAAAAAAAACTAAAAAAAAAGGAAAAATGAAAAATAGAAGAGAAAAAGAATACTAATAAAATTAAAAATAAAAATAAAAAAAAATAAAAAAGATAAAAAGCTAAAAAAGGGTAAAAACCAATAAAAAACTAAAAAGAAAAAAAGGTAAAAAACTAAAAAAAAATTCATCTAAAAAACTAAAAAAAAAACTAAAAAACGTAAAAACTAAAAGAACTAAAAAAGTAAAAAAAAACTAAAAAAAGGAAAAAACTGAAAAATAAGCGGGTACTTATACGTATAAAATTGTTATTTCCGCTGACAAAACGCCTCCTGGCCAACATGTGCGTAGATACAATGCTCCAACTATCGACGAAGTGGCCATCGTTATGGTCGGTGATCAGTTTTTACCTCGAGATATTATTCTCAGGGTTTCCACCACACGTGCTACAACTAAAAATAGGCCTACCAATAATACTTTTAAGAAATATAAACCCACCAAAGCTCTGCTATGGCACTCGACCTGCCGTAAAAAAAAACAATGGAAAACCTAATAGAGGCCACAATCTTGACAGGGCCTTTTGAGGGTGAGGCTGTTCTTATTCCTCGCATTCCCAAGATTCCAACGGATCTGCCTTTTCAATTTAAAAGATTGCAATTCCCAATTCGATTAGCATTTGCAATCACCATTAACAAAGCTCAAGGTCAATCATTAGAAAAATGTGGTATAGATCTTAATACTGATTGTTTTTCCCATTGACAATTGTACGTTGCATGTTCGAGGGTCGGTAAACCTGACAATCTATTTATATGCAGCGACAATTGGACAGCGAAGAATGTTGTATATTCGCAAGTTTTAAGCAGTTAATTTGTATTTTATCTATCTATCTATCTATCTATCTATATAAAAACGAGTTGCATGTATGCATGTTTGTTTGTTTGTAAAAAGAGCGTTTGCATATAATGTCATTATTAGTACATACGGCTTTGTATATGCAGAGACAATGGGAAAGCCAAGAATGTTGTATATTCGCAATTTTTACGTAGTTTAACTCCTGCAGACGAAATGAATGCTTGCCTAAAAAATTCTAATTTATAGGCACAGGTAAAAATATTAAAATTAACTACAAATATGCGTGTCCGATTGCAAAACGATGACTCTGGTCAAACAGTAGACTCAATTTCAGGACGTATACAACTACCTGCTGATTTCTGTAATTTAGTGACGTCCAAAAATGAATTGATTGAAAAAGTATTTCCGAATATTCTAAAAAATTATAAAAATAATAAATGGCTAAGTGAAAGAGCGATTCTCGCACCAAAAAATATAGACGTCCAAGAAATCAACAATATTGTTTTGACCAAGATTCGAGACCAGGCAGTCCTTTGCAAGTCAGTCGACACAGTTTTGGAACCAAATGAAGCGGTTAATTATCCATCTGAATTTTTAAATTCCATAGATCCTTCAGGGTTTCCACCACACGTGCTACAACTAAAAATAGGCGTACCAATATTACTTTTAAGAAATATCAACCCACCAAAGCTTTGCAATGGCACGCGACTTGCCGTAAAAAAAAACAATGGAAAACCTAATAGAGGCCACAATCTTGACAGGGCCTTATGAGGATGAGGCTGTTCTTATTCCTCGCATTCCCATGATTCCAACGGATCTGCTTTTTCAATTTAAAAGATTGCAATTCCCAATTCGATTAGTATTTGCAATCACCATTAACAAAGCTCAAGGTCAATCATTAGAAAAATGTGGTATAGATCTTAATCCTGATTGTTTTTCCCATGGACAATTGTACGTTGCATGTTCGAGGGTCGGTAAACCTGACAATGTATTTATATGCAGCGACAATTGGACAGCGAAGAATGTTGTTTATTCGCAAGTTTTACGCAGTTAATTTGTATTGTATCTATCTATATAAAAACGAGTTATGTGGATGCATGTTTGTTTGTTTGTAAAAAGAGCGTTTGTATATGACGTCATTATTAGTACATACGGCTTTGCATATGCACAGACAATGGGAAAGCCAAGAATGTTGTTTATTCGCAATTTTTGCGTAGTTTGAAACACATATATAAATCTATCTATATTCACAGGTGGGACACAGGGACACAACTACAATGGCGCGTAACTAATATGGCGCGTAACGACTTACGCGCGCGGGGGGGCTTGGGGTGTTGGGGTGGCGCTTCGCGCCACCCCAACACCTAGTATATATATATATATATATATATATATATATATATATATATATATATATATATATATATATATATATATATATATATATATATATATATATATATATATATATATATATATATATATACTAGCTGTTGGGGTGGCGCTTCGCGCCACCCCAACACCTAGTTGGTGGGGGCGCTTCGCGCCCCCCCAAGCCCCCCGCGCGCGTAAGTCGTTACGCGCCATATTAGTTACGCGCCATTGTAGTTGTGTCCCTATGTCCCACCTGTGAATATATATATATATATATATATATATATATATATATATATATATATATATATATATATATATATATATATATATATATATATATATATATATATATATATATATATATATATATATAAAACTTGCGAATATACAACATTCTTTGCTGTCCCATTGTCTGTGCATATAAATAGATTGTCAGGTTTACCGACTCTTGAACATGCAACATATAATGGTCCATGGGAAAACAATCCGTATTCAGATCTATACCTCATGATTCTAATGATTGCCCTTGAGCTTTGTTGATGGTGATTGCTAATCGACCATTCCCTGAGTCGCCATCGTCATTTATATATCCCCCTGTGCACCGGCGTCCCCTTTGTAGTTATGTCCCTGTGTCCCGGTCGTCATTTATATTCCCTGTGTCCCGGTCGTCATTTGTGTCCCGGTGTTCCAGTTATTAATATTTTTTTAGTTTTCTTTTTCTCTTATTTTTCAGTTTTTTCCTTTTTTTTAGTTTTTTCTTTTTTAGTTTTTAGTTTTTTTTTGTTTTTTACCTTTTTTTAGTTTTTTTAGTTTTTTTAGTTTTTTAGCTTTTTTAGTTTTTTTATTAGTTTTTAGTTTTTTTTTAGTTTTTGCCTTTTTTTAGTTTTTTCAGTTTTTTTTAGTTTTTAGTTTTTTACCTTTTTTTAGTTTTTTTTAGTTTTTTAGCTTTTTTAGTTTTTTTTTTCTTTTTAGTTTTTTTTGTAGTTTTTACCTTTTTTAGTTTTTTTTCTTCTTTTGTATTAGTGTAAAATAATTCAGACGTCATATGCGGACAAACACGACGTCACTCGACAGACAGACAGACAGACATAACCCACAAACAACTTATTTTTATATATATTTATTCATATTTTTTTAGTTTTCTTTTTCTCTTTTATTTTTCAGTTTTTTCCTTTTTTTTAGTTTTTTTCTTTATTAGTTTTTAGTTTTTTCTAGTTTTTTACCTTTTTTTAGTTTTTTTTTAGTTTTTTTAGTTTTTTAGCTTTTTTAGTTTTTTTATTAGTTTTTATTTTTTTTGTAGTTTTTGCCTTTTTTTATTTTTTCAGTTTTTTTTAGTTATTAGATTTTTACCTTTTTTAGTTTTTTTTAGTTTTTTAGCTTTTTTAGTTTTTTTTTCTTTTTAGTTTTTTTTGTAGTTTTTACCTTTTTTAGTTTTTTTCTTCTTTTGTATTAGTGTGAAATAATTCAAACGTCATATGCGGACAAACATGACGTCAGCTGATCCATCCACAGATCCACACACAGACAACTTATTTTTATATATATAGATATATACATATATATGTTTTTAACTACGTAAAACATGCGACTATACAACATTCTTCGCTGTCCCATTGTCTGTGCATATAAATAGATTGTCAGGTTTACTGACTCTTGAACATGCAACATATAATTGTCCATGGGAAAAACAATCCGTATTCAGATCTATGCCTCATTATTCTAATGATGTGTCCCTGTGTCCCGGTCGTCATTTATATTCCCTGTGTCCCAGTCGTCATTTGTGTCCCGGTGTCCCAGTTTGTAATTTCTCTTTGAGTGCCCCGGTCGTCATTTATATTCCCTGTGTCCCGGTGTCCCGGTCGTCATTTGTGTCCCGGTGTCCCGGTCTGTAATTTCTATTCGAACAATCCCTGTGTCCCGGTCGTCATTTATATATCCCGCCTGTGCCCCCGGCGTCCCCGTTGTAGTTGTGTCCCTGTGTCCCGGTCGTCATTTATATTCCCTGTGTCCCGGTCGTGATTTGTGTCCGGGTGTCCCAGTCTGTAATTTCTCTTTGAGGTTCCTGGTCGTCATTTATATTCCCTGTGTCCCGGTCGTCATTTGTGTCCCGGTATGTAATTTCATCAGTTGACAAACATGACGTCAGTCGACAAACAACTTCATGACACATACAGCTCAATCCTTATAGTGACGTCAGTCGACACATAAACATGACGTCACTCGACACACACACACACAGACAACTTATTTTTATATATATCTACTAGCTGTTGGGTTGGCGCTTCGCAAACACCCCCAAGCCCCCCCCGCGCGTAAGTCGTTACGCGCCATATTAGTTACGCGCCATTGTAGTTGTGTCCCTGTGTACCACCTATGAATATAGATAGATTTATATATGTGTTTTAAACTACGTAAAAGTTGCGAATATACAACATTCTTGGCTTTCCCATTGTCTGTGCATATACAAAGCCTTATGTACTTATAATGACGTCATATACAAACGCTCTTTTTAAAAACAAACAAATATGCATACACGCAACTCGTTCTTATATAGATAGATAGATAGATACAATACAAATTAACTGCGTAAAACCTGAGAATATACAACATTCTTCGCTGTCCAATTGTCACTGCATATAAATAGATTGTCAGGTTTATCGACCCTCGAACATGCAACGTACAATTGTCCATGGGAAAAACAATCAGTATTAAGATCTATACCACATTTTTCTAATGATTGACCTTGAGCTTTGTTAATGGTGATTGCAAATGCTAATCGAATTGGGAATCGCAATCTTTTAAATTGAAAAGGCAGATCCGTTGGAATCATGGGAATGCGAGGAATAAGAACAGCCTCACCCTCAAAAGGCCCTGTCAAGATTGTGGCCTCTATTAGGTTTTCCATTGTTTTTTTCTACGGCAAGTCCCGTGCCATTGCAAAGCTTTGGTGGGTTGATATTTCTTAAAAGTATTATTGGTACGCCTATTTTTAGTTATGGCACGTGTGGTGGAAACCCTGAAAGATCCACGGAATTTAAAAATTCAGATGGATAGTTAACCGCTTCATTTGGTTCCAAAACTGTGTCGACTGACTTGTAAAGGACTGCCTGGTCTCGAATCTTGGTCAAAACAATATTGATGATTTCGTGGACGTCTATGTTTTTGGGTGCAAGAATCGCTCTTTCACTTAGCCATTTATTATTTTTATAATTGTTTAGAATATTCGGAAATACTTTTTCAATCAATTTATTTTTGGACGTCACTAAATTACAGAAATCAGCAGGTAGTTGTATACGTCCTGAAATTGAGTCTACTGGGAGCTTTCCATTTCCAATTGCCAGCAATTGATCTGAAAATGTTTGACCAGAGTCATCGTTTTGCAATCATCGTACACGCATATTTGTAGTTAATTTTAATGTTTTTACGTGTGCCCATAAATTAGAGTTTTTCAGGCAAGCATTCATTTCGTCTGCAGGGGTTAATCTAGGTATTATAGGTAATGTTTGCCTGAAATCTCCCGCAAGCAATATTAATGTGCTGCCAAACGGTTTCGACTTCCCTCGCAAATCTTTCAAGCATTGATCCAGAGCCTCGAGCGATTTTTTGTGTGCCATTGTGCACTCATCCCAAATAATAAGTTCGCATTGCTGCAATACTTTACCCATCCCAGATGATTTGGAAATATTGCACGTGGGAGTTTCTGTAGAATGCAAATTCAGAGGCAATTTCAAAGCGGAATGAGCAGTTCTTCCACCAGGCAGCAATGTTGCGGCTATTCCGGACGACGCAATTGCCAACGCTATATCATTTTTTGATCGAATTGATGCCAGAATCAGTTTTATCACAAATGTTTTACCAGTACCTCCTGGCGCATCCAAAAAGAAAATTTCTCCAACGTTTTTATCGACACAATGCATTATTGTATTATAAATGCCTTTTTGTTCCGATGTTAACTTGGAAATGTTATTTTGTACATACGACAATAGATCACTCGTACTGTAACTTTGTTCACGATCCAATTCTACACATGTCGAAACAGCAGCGATACGGTTAGGTGAAGGCATTCCCAAATCCCGAAGAGGTTTGTTTGCCATACGTACGCACAAATCTTCTATAATAACTAAAGTGTAGTTATAAATTTCTGATGTAAAATCAAAAGTCATATCTGACGTCTCTAACTGTTTTCAATGGAGTATATCTTCGGACATTTTTGACTAATATTTTTCCCATAACTCTGTAGGAGCTGATGGAGAGCAAGTTGTTAAAATGATGCCAAACAATGCACGAATTTGACTTCGAGTTGATGTTTCGCACGCGTCATTGATGCAGTTATCCCAGTGTTGGTCATTCTCCAATAAATTCAGAGCTTGGCATGCACTACGGTAAGTGTCATGTATAGTACCGTTTACAGTTCTCAAATACTCAAAGGATGTCGGACCGGGTACATTCACCAAAAGCATGCGTAGAAAGAAGCATTCATGTTGATTGGGGTGAACGGTGTAGAGTCTTCCTATCGTGGTATCTTTGAAGATGGTAGGTTGGCCGTCGACTGACTTACCCTGTTTTCGACGTTCAAATACTTTATTTTTAGTATTCCACGTGTAATACGAAGGCACTTCAGTATACAGCAGTTTTTTTTTGCAAAAGAATCATTTTTGCAAAGCGAAAAGAAAGCGGTTAACTTTGTATCCGGTGGATTCAGGGCTCTTTGTTGCACGTTGGTTTCCGAGAAATAAACACGTTGACCATTCTGTAAATGTACCGCTAAGTGAACAACAGCTGGACTACGTTCATGTATCGGAAATGAAAGAATTCGCCAAACAGCTTCATTACTGCTTATGTATCTTCCAGCCTGATATTGTACGATTTCGTCGATATCTTTGATTTCGGGCTGCAAGCCAAAAACTGCTATGTCACTGCCTTTGTTGACGTATTTACATATGTATTTGATTGCCTTTACGGAGTTACAGTATTCAACGTTTATGTGTGCATTAAATGTTTTTGATAATAATGGGAAATATGGAACAACCCACTGGTTATCTACTTCGATGGTGGTACCGTTACGCTTCTTTATTATTGCTGTTTTACCGCCATCTTCAGTAGATCTTCTTCTATATTGTGGGTAACCATCATTGCCAGTAATTGTGTTGGATACTAAAAGTCGAGGATATTGCTTTGTGCACCTTCCTTTGGCCATGCATGGTGAATTTTCGTTCAGTGCACCGCAAGGTCCATGTATCATATCTTTTACAATAATATCATGTAACCCCTTATCGACATTTTCATCAGGTATTTCAGCGGAAATCACATCATCAATTTCGTTCGAAGTAATTTTTTTATGTAGCCAGATTAGTATATGTGCGTGTGGCAAACCTCGTTTTTGCCATTCCACTGAGCACATCCAGCATCACACTGACCCATATACTTCAAGTTCTACTACGTAGTTTATCAGTGATTTCAACTTTTGCCGGAAGACACGGGCCGTAATGTCATGTCTATGAACCGCCGATTGTCCTTGAAGTAAAAGCTGCTGTATCTCGTCCCAAGATTGATTAAATGTAAATGTAATAAATAAATCTGGACAACACTAGAGACGAACCTACGCAATAGCATCTTGAGCATATTCATGCATATGACGGGGACTGCCAGCATCTGACGAAGGTAAAATCGTTAATCTTCCAACGTTTGTGGTATTACCGTCATTTACAACTGCATCTCGCAAATGAATGTATTGTTCTGAGCGGAGCTTGGTGTAATTCATGCGGATATATAGCAAACGTTCTGATTCAATTTTAGCATACATATCAACGACGTATTGGTGAAACAATTGACGGCATTTTAAATATAATTTTCTTCATCCTGCCAAATCATTAGTCTATAGGAATAATAATGCATTGCACTGCATTTCTTATTCATTTCTTTGTTAGTGGCTGGATTCATCAATTTAATATCAAAGTGATAGCCGTCGGCTCCATCCCAAAAAATGATAGGATATTGTAGGGCATCGTAGCATCGATGAGTTTCAGCAATTCTTACAACTGAGCGTTTCGCTTATGAAGAATAATATCTCGAGGTAAAAACTGATCACCGACCATAACGATTGCCACTTCGTCGATAGTTGGAGCATTGTATCTACGCACATGTTGGCCAGAAGGCGTTTTGTCAGCGGAAATAACAATTTTATGCGTATCAGTAGGCATTAAATCGATGGCTGATTTGAACAGACGCACTAAATTATTATTTTTGTAGAAAAGATGTTGCAATTGGAAAACGATAGTCCTTTCAACGTTGGGAGAAATTTCGCAACGTGCATTCAATTCAGAATTTCTATCACTGATGAAGTACAATTGTAAAAATTTATGATTCTCGCCTGAGAATGGTAGAAGGGACCCTGCTCTATGATAAATTTACCCTTTTACTTTGAAAGTAGACATAAATTGATCTGGATTTTCAATTTGGGCTCCAAACGACGTCATTTGGAAATATGGGTTATATTTTCTGATTTGTGATAAAAAACGCTTAGATTCTGACGTAGTTCCAGTAAGGAAAGTCTTCAATGGCTCTGGTGGTGCAGCCAATGGAGGAAGTTTAACTTTTCCTGAGGCGCAACACATTCCCATTGTTTCACCATTGAATTTCAGGCCTTACAATAGGGACAAATTTTAGACATAGTCCCGATTTGAACACATCTACTCAAGCTATATATTCGACTGGGCTGTACCTGAATGCCAGGCGATAACTTTCAGGTTGCTCTGATTCCTCGGCACGCTTTCTTTTCTTACTTTCTCTATCAGCAGCAAGCCTGATTTCTTGCTGTTCTTGTGATTCCTCGGCACGCCTTCTTTTTTCACTTTCTTTTTTAGCAGCAAATCTGGTTTCATGTTGCTCTGGTAGTTCCTCGGCATGCCTTCTTTTTTCACTTTCTCTTTTAGCAGCAAGTCTGGTTTCATGTTGCTCTGGTAGTTCCTCGGCACGCCTTCTTTTTTCACTTTCTCTTTTAGCAGCAAGTCTCGTTTCGCGTTACTCTGGTAGTTCCTCGGCACGCTTTCTGTTCTTTCTTTCTCTATCAGCCTCAAGCCTGTTTTCTTGCTGTCCTTTTGATTCTCGGCACGCTTTCTTTTCTTACTTTCTCTATCAGCAGCAAATTTTTTTTGGCATAGACTCTTTGAGCATCTTCCCCGGCTGTTGCCATTGTAAGTTCATCAGTCATTTTACAGTTAAACATAGATTTCTCCGTGAACGCATGTCTTAAATATCTTTAATGACGTCACGGTCATAACAAAAATCACGACAACTAACTTCATGACGTCAGTCAACACACAAACATGACGTCACCCGACAGACCCACACACACACAGACTGTGTGCTGTTGGGGTGGCGCAATATATATATATATATATATATATATATATATATATATATATATATATATATATATATATATATATATATATATATATATATACTACTACTACTAATAACTCACTGCAGCACCAAGCCGCCTGAGGCCAACACAGCTACGCACGCTCCTCCTCCAACCTAGTCTATTTAAAGCCTCCCTCTTTACACCCTCCAGGAAGTTCCCATTTCCTTTAAATCCTTATTTATGACATCCTCCCAACCCAGACAAGGACGACCTGCTTTCCGTGTAGCCCCAGACGGTTGGCCAAAAAGGACAATCTTCGGTAATCTGTCATCCTTCATCCGTAGAACGTGGCCTAGCCATCTCAACCTTTCTTTCATTATAGCCCCAGAAAGCGGGATTGAACCACACTTTTCGTACAACCTACTGTTTGAAATACGGTCAGTCAGCGGGTACCCAGAACAATCCGTAGGCAATTTCTCTGGAAAACATCTAGTAAATTTTCATCTGCTTTTCGGAGTGTCCATGCTTCAGAGCCATATTTGACCACTGTCATCACTGTAGCTTCCAATATTCTAATCTTGGTTTGTAGGCTTATCTTTCTATTCTTCCAAACTTTTTTTAACTGTGAAAAAACACCCTGAGTTTTAGCTATTCTACTTTTAACATCTTCACTGCTCCCACCATCTTTACTAATAATACTACCAAGGTAACTGAAGCTCCCAACCTGATCAATCTTTTCGTTACCTAAGGTCACCTGTTCATCTTCACTTATTCCTAACCTTAGTGACTTAGTCTTCTTAACATTAATTTTCAAGCCTATTTTAGCACCCTGAACTCGTAAAACCTCTAAAAATTCATTCATTTTGCTCACACTTTCATCTAATATGCTTAAATCATCAGCATAATCTAAGTCCAGGAGCGTTCTTCCTCCCCATTTGATTCCATGGTCTCCAATTGCCTTTCCTGTGCTCCTTAAGACGAAGTCCATCAAAATGATCCATATAAAGGGGGATAGAACACAACCCTGCTTAACTCCTGATTTAATACAAAACCAGTTGCTAACCTCATTTCCTACCTTAACCGCAGCAGTATTATTCTCGTACATAGCGCAAATCACTTTAATGTATTTTTCTGGTATACCATATAACGATAAGACCTTTGTTAACGCTGTTCTATTAACAGAATCGAAAGCTTGCTCATAATCGATAAAACTGAGGACCAAAGGTGTTTGACAACGAAGGGACTTCTCAATTATTAACCTAAGAGTGAAAACATGGTCGACACATCCTCTACCTTTTCTAAAACCTTATTGTTCTTCCCTTAAAACTTTGTCTACCGCATGTCTCAGTCTAAAAAGTATCATATTACTCAGTAATTTGCTACCTACATATATATATATATATATATATATATATATATATATATATATATATATATATATATATATATATATATATATATATATATATATATATATATATATACTAGCTGTTGGGGTGGCGCTTGGCGCCACCCCAACAGAAAAAACCATAAAAAAAAATATAAAAAAAATAAAAAAGACCATAAAAAAAGGGCAATGTCCATAAACCAAATGAATATTGATGAAGAACTTAGAGGATTAAATCCAGTGATACCTGTCACAACAAATGACACAAATCCGGAAATTTTCATTGACCTCAATCCACCCTTGATACAGCCTAATTATAATGGTAACCTTGATAACCACATTACAGATGCTCAAAAACGTGTGGACATAAACAAGGGGAATAGCCTGCATAATAAGACTGTCTCTTCTAACAATAAACTAAAATGTGCTAATATAATCTTGGCAGGTTCTTGCCAATTAGGAGACAATTGTGTATTTGAACACGTTTTTTCTTCAACCAAGCTCCAGCCAAAAAGTGTTTTCGAAAATAGTGTTAAGGCAAATGACACTAAACAAAATGAGCACAGTGATTTTCAACCAAGTGCATCAACAAAGTTCCAGCAAAAAAGTTTCCAACAAAAAAAAGTGATATGCAAACATTTTAATCATAATCGTTGTAAATCTAGTAAGCAGTGCAAATTTTTACATATATGTCGTAATTTTATTTCAGGTAGTTGTAGTTCCGTTAAGTGCAGTTTTGACCATGTGAAGCTTTGTCCAGTTTTAGCTTGTAATAACAAATATTGTAGTTTTGCCCATGCACCAAAAGTAGATTATGTTAATTCTCCTCCCTGGGACCCTGTTCAAGTGTCCCTGTCCAAAGATAAAAATTTTAAGAGCCATTCATCTCCCTTCCGCCGTCCTTTTTTAGTGCACCGCACTCAAGCAAAAATTTCTCATCAAAGTTCATCAGGCACAGCTCAAAAATTGACAAACCCTTCCCGAACCCGAACTCTCCTCCCTTATCCTTTGCTACCTCCTCCCCTCCCCGCATACAGAAGTCCTATTTCCTCCCCCCTCACAGTGTGCTGCCCCATACCCTCCCTACTCTGCCACAAACCAGAAATTTCTTGACGGACATGAATCACTAATCCCACCCAGCCTCCCTTTCCCAGCACCTTACGAAACCCCACCCCCAGCCCATTCGTTTTATCCCTCGTGCTTACCCTGTAAACGTAACTCAGGTCTGAGACTTTTTGCATTCAATAATTGTCATATAATAAGTCCTCGTGCTTCGTCCATATCCTTGCCCGTCCCCCCACATCCAAATCCCCAAAGCAAATCCTTCTCTTACCCTTCTTCTCCAAAGCATAATAAAATTAAATTAAAACCCTACCAGGAAATTCTCAAACCCATAAAGTCTCCCTGTCGCGATTCCCCAACCGGTTTGTTTTTCCTAAACTTTTAGTTACTAATGCTGAAAGTCTTAATTTTGAAAAACTTACTGAACTCGAGGTGGTTTCAGAATGAAATTTGATAGATATTATAGCTGTTACTGAAGTTCAATCCCATGACCCAGGGTCCCTACGCCTGACAAATTATCAGAGTTTATTAAACTCCGTCCTTCAGACCACCCACTCGGGAAAAAGGGTGGCGGAGTTTTGTTTTTTACTAAGAATCACCTTTACCCAAAGGTTATTCAAGTCCCTAACTTATCCGAGTATGATGAAATCCTCTGGCTAAGTGTTAGACCAAAAGTACTCCCTCGTCCATTTAGTATTATTGCAATAGCTGTTTTCTATTACTCCCCAAATCAAAATATCGAGTCAAAACGTAATTTCATCTAGCAACTATAGGCAAGAGCTGATTTTCTTAATTCTAAATACCATATCACTTTAGCGTACCAATAATACTGTTAAGAAATATCAACCCACCAAAGCTTTGCAATGGCACGCGACACGCCGTAAAAAAAAAAACAATGGAAAACGTAATAGAGGCCACAATCTTGACAGGGCCTTTTGAGGGTGAGGCTGTTCTTATTCCTTGCATTCCCATGATTCCAACGGATCTGCCTTTTCATTTTAAAAGATTGCAATTCCCAATTCGATTAGCATTTGCAATCACCATCAACAAAGCTCAAGGTCAATCATTAGAATAATGTGGTATAGATCTTAATACTGATTGTTTTTCCCATGGACAATTGTACGTTGCATGTTCGAGGGTCGGTAAACCTGACAATCTATTTATATGCAGTGACAATTGGACAGCGAAGAATGTTGTATTTCCGCAAGTTTTACGCAGTTAATTTGTATTGTATCCATCTATCTATATAAGAACGAGTTGTGTGTATGCATGTTTGTTTGTTTTTAAAAAGAGCGTTTGCATGTAAAAATATAAAAGCATTTGTTTACCTAAAACTTGGAAAACACTTAGAGTGGAGGGATCAGGATGAAACTTGGTGAGAAAAATAACCACAAGTCCTAGATACATGATTGACATAACCGGAACGGATCTGCTCTCTTTGGGGTAGTTGGGGGAGGGGTTAATTCTAAAAAATTAAAAAAAATTAATTATTTTTAACTTATGAACGGGTGATCAGATCTCAATGAAATTTGATATTTAGAAGGATATCGTGTCTCAAAGCTCTTATTTTAAATCCTGACAAGATCTGGTGACATTGGGGGAAGTTTGGGGTGGGGGAACCTAAAATCATGGAAAACGCTTAGATTGGAGGGATTGGGATGAAACTTGGTGGGAAAAATAAGCAGAAGTCTTACATACGTGATTTACATAATTGGAACGGATCCGCTCTATTGGGGGGGGGGTAATTCTGAAAAATAAGAAAAAATGACGTATTTTTAACTTACGAAGGAGTGATCGGATCTTCATGAAACTTCATATTTAGAAGGACCTCGTAACTCAGATCTCTTATTTTATATCGCAACCGGATCAAGCGTAATTGGGGGGGGGCAGTTGGGGGGACCGGAAATCTTAGAAAATACTTGAAGCGGTGAGATCAGGATGAAACTGGATGGGAAGAATATAAACCTGTCTAAGTTACGTGACTGACATAACCGGACCGGATCTGCTCTCTTTGTTGGAATTGGGGGGGGGGGGTAATTTTGAAAATTGAGGTATTTGTAACTGACGAAAGGGTGACCAGATCTTAATGAAATTTGATATTTAGAAGGATCTTGTGCTTTAAATTTCTAATTTTAAATTCTGACCAGATCCTGTGACATTGGGGGGAGTTGGAGGGGGAAACCGGAATTCTTGGAAAACGTGAGAATGGGGTATTTTTATCTTACGAATATATATATATATATATATATATATATATATATATATATATATATATATATATATATATATATATATATATATATATATATATATATATATATATATATATATATATATATATATATATATATATATATATATTTAACTACGTAAAACTTGCGAATATACAACATTCTTTGCTGTCCCATTGTCTGTGCATATAAATAGATTGTCAGGTTTACCGACTCTTGAACATGCAACATATAATGGTCCATGGGAAAACAATCCGTATTCAGATCTATACCTCATGATTCTAATGATTGCCCTTGAGCTTTGTTGATGGTGATTGCTATTTGACCATTCCCTGAGTCGCCATATATATCCCCCTGTGCACCCCGGCGTCCCCTTTGTAGTTATGTCCCTCTGTCCCGGTCGTCATTTATATTCCCTGTGTCCCGGTCGTCATTTGTGTCCCGGTGTCCCAGTCTGTGATTTCTCTTTGAGTGTCCCGGGCGTCACTTATATTCCTTGTGTCCCGGTGTCCCGGTCGTCATTTATATCCCCCTGTGCCTCCCTGCGTCCCCGTTGTAGTTGTGTCCCTGTGTCCCGGTCGTCATTTATATTCCCTGTATCCCGGTCGTCATTTGTATCCCGGTGTCCCGGTCTGTATATACATTCGTTTTTTAGTTTTGTTTTTCTCCTTTATTTTTTTCCTTTTTTATTTTTTTCTTTTTTAGTTTATTTAGATTTTTAGATTTTTTAGTTTTTTTTATTAGTTTTTAGTTGTTTTTTCTTTTTAGTTTTTTTGTAGTTTTTACCTTCTTTTTAATTTTTTTAGTTTTTTTTTTACTTATGTCCTGGTCGTCATTTATACTCCCTGTGTCCCGGTGCTTTGTTGATTGCTAATCGAACATTCCTTTTGTCCCGGTCGCTTTCTCTTTGAGTGTCGTCATTTATTTAGATTGTCAGGTTTACCGACTCTTGAACATGCAACATATAATTGTCCATGGGAAAAACAATCCATATTCAGATCTATACCTCATGATTCTAATGATTGCCCTTGAGCTTTGTTGATGGTGATTGCTAATTGAACATTCCCTGTGTCCCGGTCGTCATTTATATTCCTAGTATCCCGGTCGTCATTTGTGTCCTTTTCTTTTTTAGTTCTTTTAGTTTTTACCTTTTTTAGTTTTTTTAGTTTTTTAGATGCAAATTTTTTTTAGTTTTTTTTCCTTTTTTTCTTTTTAGTTTTTTATTGGTTTTTACCTTTTTTTAGCTTTTTCAGTTTTTTTCATTTTTTCTTTTTACTTTTTTTTTTAGTTTTTATCTTTTTTATTTTTTTATTTTTATTCTTAATTTTATTAGTTTTCTTTTTCTCTTCTATTTTTCATTTTTTCCTTTTTTTTAACTTTTTTTTTTAGTTTTTAGTTTTTTTAGTTTTTTAGTTTTTTAGCTTTTTTATTTTTTTTATTAGTTTTTAGTTTTTTTTGTAGTTTTTTCCTTTTTTTTAGTTTTTTCAGTTTTTTTTTAGTTTTTAGTGTTTTACCTTTTTTAGCCTAACCAGGATTTGAACCTGGGACCTTCATTCTCCGTTCTGACACCCTCTCTCATCGAGTGACTACTCCAGCATGTTCATTTTGGTGTTTTAAATGGTATATTATTAACCAAATAAATGTGTTTTACAATATACTAAGCATCGTCAAAGCAAAAATGACGACAACTAATTTCATGACGTCAGCCGACACCGAAATATGACGTCACCTGATCCACAGATAGACAGACAGACAACTTATTTTTATATATATAGATAAGTTGTCTGTGGATGTGTCTGTCAGGTGACGTCATGTTTGTGTGTTGACTGACGTCATGAAGTTAGTTGTCGTCATTTTTGTTATGACGGTGACGTCATTAAAGATATTTAAGACATGCGTTCACGTAGAAATCTATTAATGTTTAACTTTAAAATGACTGATGAACTTACAATGGCAACAGCCGAGGAAGATGCTCAAAGAGTATATGCCAAAAAACTTGCTGCTGATAGAGAAAGTCAAAACAGAAAGCGTGCCGAGGAATCAAAAGAACAGCAAGGAAACAGGCTTGAGGCTGATAGAGAAAGAAAGAACAGGAGGCGTGCCGAGGAACTACCAGAGCAACGCGAAAGCAGACTTGCTGCTAAAAGAGAAAGTGAAAAAAGAAGGCGTGCCGAGGAACTACCAGAGCACCATGAAACCAGACTTG